>NC_030434.2:18656437-18956437 GCF_001660625.3 Ictalurus punctatus | reverse complement strand
AGAGAGTGAGTAAGCACGTTTTGTTGTTGTTGTTGCTCTTGTTGTGTTTTTTTATTATTATTTATTTTTATAAAAGTTGTACAGTTACAACTATATGTCAGTAAAGTTCAGCACTAGTACCACGAATGTATTCATATATTGGATTTGCACTGGATATAAACTGAGTAAAGCATTTTATAATATGCATCTAATTATATTATAAGCAATTGTCTGTAACATAATTCATTAAGCGAGTTAGAATCTAACCAATTAATTCATAGTGTTATAAATCAGAAGATTAAGGAATAAGCATGAAAGAGGTTTTTTTCAGTTTTTTTTTTATTATTTTTTAAATATAATTCAGTTATATAATCGCTTTTTATTAGAGATTCTTTAGCCAGCCTTGCAGTTCTAGAGTGTGTGATTGGTAAAGTGATTATTAAAGTGGTTTAGAGTGTTTCAAGGGCTGGTGAAGGCTCTTAGGCCACACTACTTATACTTACTTATACTTACTTTATATTTATTTTGTGCATTAGCCTCTTTTCACTCCTCTTGCCTTAATAATATGCACAGATTATGCATTTCAATTACAGCTTGCCACATCAGCCTATGTTCAAGATTAGAGTTCATGCAGTTTTTGGTAATATCCCAGTCCTACTACACACCTCCAGTCTCAAGTAGGTGCAGGGGTGGCTGGTGGTTTTCAACTGCTTTTATTTCCAGCAAATTTCTTAACATGTGTAAATATTTGTATTAACATAAACAGATTCAACAACTGAAAGATAAACTGAACAAGTTTCACAGACATTTGAGACATTGGTCAATATGAGACAATAGTCAGTATGTGGTAGCCTCCAGCTGCTTTAAGTACTACAGTGCATCTCATTCTCATGGACTGCACCAGATTTACTCCATTCTTCCACCAAGGCATTTGCAAGCTCTCGGTCACGTCTGGGGGAACACATGGTTACAGGTGGTTTGCCACAGCAAGGACGATCAGCTGTCCTTCCTGTCTCCCTGTAGCACTGTCTTAGGCGTCTTACATTACAGACATTGCAGTTTATTACTCTGGCCACATCTGCAGTCCTCATGCCTCCCTGCAGCAGGCTTTGGCATGTTCACGCAGGTGAGCAGGAACCCGAGACATCTTTCTTCTGGTGGAGTCAGTAGAAAGGTCTCTTTAGTGTCCTAAGTAATTGTAATTGTGACCGGTAATTGTTTACGGTTCATTGAACAAGCATGAAAAACATTGTTTAAACCCTTTCCAAGAAAGATCTGTAAAGCTTATTTGGATTTTACAAAATGATCTTATATATGTGTGAGTGTGTGTGTGTGTGTGGGTGGGTGGGTGAATGTGCAGGTGTTTGGCCTTGTCCCCATATAATCAAAATTGAAAAAAAAATTAACTTTAGTATGAATATGTTAGCCATAAGGTTATCTATATGCTAGTGTGCTCCAAAACAATGGCAAAATTCACATTTAGAAGATACATACATTAAAAATTTACAGTCTCTCTCTACCACTTACACATACCAATACAGATCATAATTTTCTGTCCAATAAAATTCTCTCTAGAATATGTCACATACTGCCCCAAATCAACTTGCATTGTTGAGCGAGATAAATCATATCAGCAAGCACGGATCATAGTCATAAATGTGTGTTTGGCTGCTCAAATGTGTGCGTTTTATTCAGTTTTCCAACTGTAAGTTGGTTAAGAAGGAAATGGCTTGAATTCATTCACTTTAATTTTTTTCAACTTAAATTTCTTTTGTCAAGTACGGTTTTCCTGGGCTGTGAGGTAATCTAAACGCTGACCCGCCCCGACTTCCTGTTTCAGTGGAAATAATGTCAACACATTGCATAATGCTGCGTGTTTCAAGGCACTTCACAGGGACTTTAATGGCATCAAAAGGCATTTTTAAAATCAGATATACTGACTAAGTTAGTAACAACTAGCTAGCTAGACCTATTAAAAACTCTAAAATGAACAGGACAAGCGTAAAGTACAGTAAATGTTGAGACGTTTTATCCATGAAAAATACACCCACCTCCAGAGATGCACAGTCCAGGTGGGACTGAAAATGACAAACAGTTCATTCCAAAATATATATTGTCATTTGGTTACATCACTAATTACTATCTTAGGTGAAGTTATAAAAGGGTGGAACAGCTAGATAAGCATATTCATTGCAGTCAATAAGGGCTTTTCAAGGAAACCTCATTTGTCCACACCAAACTGATAAACATGTCCGGTGTATGTAGCATTATTTAGACATATTCACGTTTCCTCATTTTTTCCATATCATTTTCAATGTTTTGTCTTTGCCTACCTTTACCTCTTCTTAACTATGTTTTTGCCCAAACTTTATTTGCTTACAAGTCGAGGAAATTCAAAGTGGAAAAGCAATTTTGTTAAATGTCATGCCAATTTATGTATGAGGCATTCATAATGATTTCCTTGCTCACGCATGGCTGCCTATATTCATAAACTTCTGTCTGTTTTTCCAATTAAAGTTTGTTTGTTTCTTGTTTTTTTAAGAAGATCTATAATTTACCCTCTACATACAGTAATACCTGTAAATACCTGTGAAACTGCTAAGGTTAAACTTCATCACTTAATATATCGCTTAGTTTTATAAAAGGGCCATAAAATACACTACATACAGTTTTGCATCTAGAAAAACTATAAACCATTATCCTTTTGGGGACATTTTCTCCTCCTCCAGTCAAGCAACAGAGGCCATGAGACTAATGGCCCAACTCCGAGAACTGACCTTTATTACAAGCAAACCTTTTTAGAGCTTTTCAATTAATGTCTCTATAACGAAGGCTGCAGAACTGCAGTGTGCCACTGAGTTCAGGAGCAAGGTTGCCCCGGTTTGTTTGCTAAACAGTATAATTACATTTCAGTTTCCAAGGTGCACCACTACTAAAAGCCCCCAGGGCAGAGTGAAGATTCTCTTCACAGAGGATCCTAAATTGCTCTTGTATCAAATTATTCTATATTTACAGAGAGAATGTGGCTTTCCAGCTGAGACACAACAAGCCATTATTGCTTGATTTGTTGTTGTCTTTGTGTGTGCAGTCTGATGATTTTAAAAGCCTACACATCACGATGGGGATTGCACTGGCAATGTCAATGCTGGGCCTCATATAATGGGAATTAATTTGCTGAGAAACACATTTGCAATGTTCAACAGAATAATTTTTCTCACTTATTTTTCTCTGGCCCTGTTATTCTTCATTCTTATCCTAAGTACTTATCGCATCCACTATGAGTGCTAATTCTTCAGCAAAAAAAGAAAAAAGTTCAGGAAAACAAACAATGCACTGTAAATAAGTAATAAAAGTGAACTAGCAACTGAAGGAAATTGATAATGTAACAACTAATAAACTTTGAAGTGGAGGTGGAGTATTCAAGAGGAATAAATATGCATGGATAAAGAAGCAAAATACAGAGACAACTACAAATGGTATTTTTCACAGTTAAAATGAAATGCAGTACTAGAAACAGTTGTTATGTCTTCGAACCAACAAAACTGAGCAACTCACATTTTAAATATCTACTAAAACATTCGCCTCTAAGAAATAAAGGACAAAAGGACACTAAAGAGAAGGTTTCAAATCGCAGTGTGTAGTAACTCTGTAGGGAAAACTGCATGAAAGGAGATATAAATACGGAATATGGTGCAAATGTTATAACTGTTATAAAAAACAATGCTATAAATGTTTTTTTTTTAAATACGACATATAATTCTTTATTAAATACAGATTGTAACAGTTGTTAAATTGCTGTGGTATAAGAGGAATAATACACGTCAGGATGTTGTTGATTATCTTCTATAACGACACACCCTATTATGTTTTATCCTTACGTGGTTTAGCATATCAGAATGACTTGTGTCAGGTGCACACTTGACAGTGAAACTCTGGCAAAGACATTTTATATGCAGACCGCCTCTCAATGCTCCCATTAGTGTGCCGACCCAACCTAGACAGTCATTTGATACAAGAAAATTGAAGGGTAAGAGCAAATGGAAACAACAGCCAGGCACACAGACAAACTGAATTTAATGGAATGAGTTCAGCATGGATAAAAAAAATAAAGGATTCTGAAGACAGGGTTTAAAATATTGCAGTAGTAGTGTGTAGTAACGCAACAGGAAAAACTGCATGAAAGAAGATGGAAAAGACAGGATGACTCTGGCATAACAATTGAAATGAATGATTCCCTGTGGAAAAATCAGGTGATGAAAGAGGAAACAGAAGGATGGATGATAAGAGGGAAGACACAAATCAGCAGGAACTGAAAATGGCACATGTTTTGACTCTGGTTCAAGTGTTGTAATTTAAACGGAATTTATGAAAAATGATGGCTAAAAAAGAATGAATCAAGTGGACACAGTATGTAAGTTTTTTATGTAGTTTAAAAAAAAATTAATTAAAACATTTCACGCACAACTTTAGACAACTGGTGGCATGGTGGTGCAGCATTACTCTTACCAGCTTCATAATCTACAGTTCAATCTTGCAATCTCCCATGTTGGTGTGGGTTTCCTCTACATTCTCCAGTTTCCTACAACTGTTAAAAAAAATAAGTAGGTACTGTAAGTGGATTGGCTTTGCTTAATTGCCCCTAGGTGTGAATGAGTGTGTGAATGAGTTCAGATTTGGGGTAACTATGCCAAGGCTCAAACTCTCCACTGCTCCATCCCAGATGCTCCTTCTGCCACCCTGAAGCCTGCAAGGTTCTGTTTCCACTCAGAACATTTTCTTTATGATTGGCTTGTTTTCTTTATCTCTGGTATACTGATTTTAAAAAAACTAGTACATTGTTAGTTATTTCTAAACTTTTATTATGTTCCATAAAAACTAGAATTTCTAGACGATCTGCTATATATAAACTAGCTCATGATTTGCAGTGGGTGGCATGATGGCAGGGCAGGTAGAGTTGTTACTGTCAACACTATCTACATTTACTCTCTGTGCAGAGTCTTCCATGTTCTTCCCATGGCAACTTGTGTTTCCTCTGGGTTCTCTGGTTTCCTCCCACCTCCCAAATTATGGGTCCCTCATGCCCAGTATTTCCGGGATAGGCTCTGTCTGCACCATAACCATGACCAGGAGTAAGTAGCTTCTAAAGATGAATGTATGACTGAATTCAAAATAATAGAGGGAATTTCCTTTTTCAATTCTGTGTCCTGATGAATAAAATACAGAAGTACAGCACATGTGGCAGTGACTGCAAAGTCTCAGTGAACTGCACTGAACTGAGTCTATACTTCAGTAGTTACATTTAATTTTGTAAAGCTTATCTGTTCAGTCTTTATAAAAGCTACTGTAACATCAATGCTAGATGCTCAATGTTCAGACATACAGTAATTATTTTGAACATACTGGCTAAGCAAGCTTGTTTTTGGTCCCACTTTGTCCTACAGATGTGGCTACCATTATAGGGCTAAACATACTTAATGTAGAGACCATGCACAAGATCAGCTTTGATCAACAGAGTCAAATCAGAGTTACTCTGAACACATCCTGCTTGCTAATGTGGATTTCTATATTTCACATCATCACTCCATGTTAAAATGCAATGTGTCAGTTACCAATGTAGGCTACTAAATAAATAAACAGGGTCAGTAAATGGGTCGACATATTTCTTATGTGTTTGTACACAACGTTTGTGTAGGTGTGTATATGGGCATGTGTGTGTGACAATGATAGGCACTCACTATTCATCAGGCGTGCTGTTTGATTGCCCTGTTACCACAGCAACCCCGTTACTAGTCAATAGTGGTGGGCTGGGAGGTGGGGTGGAAGGGTATTGGTGGTGTTTCTTCCGCTTCACACAGTTGTAATTAAACCCCAATTAGAGCTGGCGTCCATCACAGACCTCCACTACAGCCTCCAGTGAGACGTGTGTGAGCAGCAGTCATGTGGAAAGAGGAATCGCTTCAAATGAAATAGAATCAAGCGGATAACGGATGTGGACGCACTGCAGGGTACTGTTACAAAAGTTAAAAAGATAAAAAATGGTTTGAATTTGAATGAATAATGTGTAGCCTTGGTAAATACTTCATACGGTGATATTTTGTCATTTTACACAAGTAAAATGGGAAAAAACTGCATTTTAAAGACTCCCTTCAAAATCCACTAACTTGTGTAAAAGAAACTGATGTAGATTTAATTCAGTCTGATCTTTTAATAAGATCTAGTCATTCATTCATCCATCCATCCATCCACATATTCATTTTTCATACATTCATTCATCTTCAAGAAATGCTTTATCCTGGTCAGGGTGTCATGGTAGATCCAGAGCCAATCCTGGGAACATTGGATGCAAAGTGGAAATACACCCTAGATGTGACACGAGTCCATTGTAAGACACCCTGCACACACACTGACATACTCATTCACACATTGGGGCAATTTAGCACATGCAGTCCATCTAAAGTTACTGTTTGGGAAACTAAAGAACCAGGAGGAAACACCTGAGACACAGAGAGACGACAATGCTACTCACTGCGCTGCCATGCCGCACTTAAATGTATGATGTTGTGAATTCTACTGTAATCATAATATGTTTTTTTATTGATTAAATGTTTAAGTTTCCATTTCCTGTTTATTTCTAGGTGTAGGTATTCTAGTTGTTCTCTGATTCTAATGTTAGCTTGTCTGATTTAACTTTGAGTGTTCTTTTACTGGTAATGTATACCTGCAATCTAATCCCTCTATGGCCCTTGACTGCATTTTTATTGATTTATTTATTTATTTATTTTTGGAAAGCCCATGAGTGACATAACTGTAAACTAAATAAATATACAAAAACTATGGAGTTGTTTTTTGTTTTTTTTTTGCATAATATGCTTAACAATTTAATGAGTTAACACAGAGAAGAAAAAAAAAAACATTATTTGCCGTCAATATATTCTCATCCTCATTTAAAAATGACTCATAAAGGGTTACTATTTCCTTCTCCATCATTCTGGATTTACATATCTATCACCATTACTATTTTCTTCATCTTATCAATCATAATTGTGTCTGGTTGGTCTAAGGCAGTGGTTTTCAAAGTGGGGGCCGACCAGGGGGCCTCAACAATTTGGTGTGAAAAAAAAATTGTCACTCTCAGACAACCACACACACACACACACACACACACACACACACACACACACACACACACACACACACACAATCAATTCCTAGAATCACAATCAATTCAAAGACTTCTCTGCACATTTCTTGTTGAGCCTTTGGTCTTGCTTGATGTGATACACCCCTTATTTGACTAATGTAGCTATGAATGCTTGTTATTGCTCTACTATGACACACACACACACACACACACACACACACACACACACACACACACACACACACACAATCAATTCCTAGAATCACAATCAATTCAAAGACTTCTCTGCACATTTCTTGTTGAGCCTTTGGTCTTGCTTGATGTGATACACCCCTTATTTGACTAATGTAGCTATGAATGCTTGTTATTGCTCTACCATGATTAATTCCGCAATGTGCAATCTTTCAGCCCCGTTTTGTAGAGCCACTGGAGTGATTTTCCGAATTTCAGCCACCTCACATCTGGCAGGGTACATTCAATGGAAAGGCTTAACCTGCTATGGCGTTCTATCTGTTTCCACATTATCCACTCCCCAGTCTATTTGAGGCATTTTCTTAGCATCTCACTCCTGGGTACCATTTTTTCATTTTACTGGTGGACGTTATCTTTGATCCAGGACATTGGATTTAACACCCTCTTTTTTCAGTCTGGATGCTGGGGAAAGTGCAACGTGCAATGCATCATGACACATTTCTGGGTCTTGATAGCAGCAGCTTATGGTTCTTTTGTTGACCAACATATTCTGCCAGTATCTGATGACTGACAGGGCATACTCATTATTTAATCTTATATATCTTATTATTGTTGTTCATCTGTCTCTTAAGGACCTGCTTTACTCTCTAGAGGTACATTGCTGTCTCTGATTTTCTAGTTTGTGTCTTGTGGTTCCCAAGTGATAAGTGGATCCCTGTGATTGGATTGTGAATAAACAAAAAGAAAACCCAAAGGTTGGTATTTGTAGCTGTTCTACATGTCTGTTATATGGTATTGTGATTGATGAATTCTGACCGTCCTTTTCCAATCTTCAGGTGGATAGGTTCAGGTCAATGTCTCTTTCAATGTCATCCAACTATAAGTGGCTGATTGTTGCCCCATCTGTATCCATTCCCTCTCTTATTAGTGATTTGGTTGAGGCCTGTGCTGAACAGCAGTGTGGATAGTGCATTTACTTGGTATATGTTACACATTTTGGTAACCTGGGCAGTTGTATTTTAACTGGCATCTTGTGCTGTCCTCTAGTGCATACAAGCATAGTTTAGGTTGGTCTGCCTGATCTTGGAAACTTAGTGGATGGCTGTGGCTGTTAATGGCTGGTGCTTTGAGTCTCCAGTGTTTTTTGCAATGCCCTTCTGGGCAGTGTTTATTTAACCCTAGTTTCCCCATATCCTCCCAATTTGGGGAGAATTTGCCAATGCTCACTCACCACTTAGCTGCCCTATATTACACAACAGCAACCAACTGGGTAGGGTGAGGGCTAACATGTGCTTCCTCCAAGACAGGTGAAGCCACCATATCACATGTTACCTCATATGACCATTAAACACACTCAGAGGAAACTGAAGTTTTAATGTAGGCCCACTTGAACCTTTGCACATCATGCCTGATAGAAGCGTCCACCTTGTAGATGGAGAGATTACTGGTCAGTGTAGTAAGTTATGAGGCAGTAGTGACTCAGCTGTTAGGGCACTCACATACTGATTATAAGGTTGTGAGTTTGAATCCTGGTACTTCCAAAGCTGCTATTGTTAGATCTTTGATCAAGGCTCAAATATAAGTCATAGTAAAAGTTGGGTGGTGCTAGATCCTTGTTGGGGGCTTTCCTTTACTACCCTACCCAGCCAGACTGAGAATAGCAGCAGGTTTATTTTACTAGGTCGTCATTAGATGCGTTTACATGGACAACAATAATCCACTCTTAATCTGATTAAGACCATACTCTAATTAAGAAACTACCATGTAAACAGCAATTTTTACTTACCTTAATCTAATTAAGGTCATAATTGAAGTAAGCAATAATCTAATTCAGACTGGTGGAGTACTCCTGTTTTAGTCGCATTATGGACGTGTAGTAGTGACATGTAAACACCTTAATCACATTATGAATGTCGTGTGGGAGTTTTCACCGCATTTTGCGACAGGACACGATCACACACGGCAGTTTTACATTTTACGACGAACAAAAGAGTTCGGCTGTGTCCCAAATCGCATACTTTCCTACTATAGGCCTATAGAATAGGCCTTTTCCCTGTGGGGAAAAATACATGTATCTCGGCTACTATATAGACAGTAACTATGCGATTTGGGTCACACCCACTGCTTCAAGCAGTTGTCTAATAGCACGTACAGCATGACAAAAGCGTCCGTAAAAAAAATAAATAATAAAAGCACCCAAAACTGTATATACGGTACCATAACGAAGACAAACTGGACGTCGGACGGCGTGGTGCCGTGACGTAATGACGCGGGCTGTTAATCTAATTATGTTCTAAATCATGTAAAACGGGAACCTGACAGGAGTATTCTAAAAGCGACTCATGTAAACACCTTAATCACATTATTATCTTACTCAGATTAAGGTCAATAATTAGATTACTGCTGTCCATGTAAACGTAGCAATAGAAAGTTGTTCATTACTTTGTCAGTATCACATCAAAACCTGGTGCTGCTTAGTACTTTATGTTTTTGAAAAGTTAATAAACACCCACTTTTGTGATGGTGATTGACCATGGGAGATAGTGCTGCTCTCTTTTCAGGTTTGAGGACTGATGGTATGTAATAACTCTTTCTTCCAAATGGTGTTCCAGCGCTGTTCAGGTTTAGCTCTTGGAGGAAATACTACTGATGCTTTGCTGGCCTATGATTGAGAATAATTTAACTGAGTGGTACTATGGTGAAGACAGCCCACTTACCCTTCTTCTGGCCTCTTTTTCTTTCAGGTACTATATCTTGCCAAGCAGTCTCACTTATGGGAATCTGTATTATTGAGTATACATCTTGGTTTCCAGGGAAGATAAATCTGGTTTGTAAATTAAATTTTGCACCTTAGTATCATCATCAAGCAACATATCTGTTCTGGCATCCATTGGTTAGTTAATCCTTACCATAACCCTATTGATCATATATATTAAGTCCATATAATAATAAAAAGACAAAAGGGTAATAAAAAGACAAATCCTATAAACAGAACAAAGGTTCAAGGCACAACAAATCAGGCAGCATTAAACAAGTCTCAGAACTTATTCAAACACAATGTTGGCAAGACTTAATACTAAATGAATGCTTATTAATTCTTTATATAGCGAAAATCCAATTCAGGTGAGTGTGACATCTGCAGGCAGAGATGGGGAAATGTATTGAGTCCTTGTTACACTTTGTACATATAAGGGAAGTTCAACATAGTGTTTTGTTAGCATTAATTTAGTGAAATAGTGCTTATGTTTGAGAAATATACATGATATGGCCAAAAGTATGTGGACCCCTGACCATTACAATTCTATGTGCTTGTTAAACATCCCATTTCCATTAGATCTTGGAATGTTGCTGTGAGGATTTCTACCAATTCAACCACAAGAGCATTACTGATGTCAGATGAAGAGGTCTGGCATGCAGTTGGAGTTCCAATTCATCCCAAAAGTGTCCAGTGTGGTTGAGGTCAGGTCTAGGTGCAGGCCACTTGAATTTCACACCAACATGGCAATTCATGTCTTTCCAGTCCTATTTAATTGCTCACACACTTTGCCCAACAAGACTCTGTTTGGATCATCCACTATGTTTCACAAATGGTATTTATGGTAGTCTCTCATTTATGGCAGCATTTATCCACTCCTGCCTTTTTTTTATTTATATAGAGGACAGGGTAAATGAGATATATTATCATGAGAGGCAAATGTTGTTGGAGATTGTTACCCAGTCTGCACTGTTTTCCACCCACAAAATAGAGTCTACTCATACTGGTTTTCTGGCCAGGGACTTAGGTCAGAACCCCAATCATTCTCCTTTAAAATCATCTTGTGGAAATTGGTAGGGGTTTATTAGATGGTGTATGGGTGTTATTTCTGGAGAAGCTGGACTGAAAAAATTAATGTTCCATCCATTCCTCAATGACTGTTATGAAACCAGGTACACGTTATATAATAGGAGAATCCTTACATAAGATCTCTGAACTAACGAGAAGCTCAAGCAGCTGTGCCATATGCCAGGATAAAAGGAAATATAATGATATTTTTCTGCTTTTTGCTTGAGATACACCTCTCTCTCTCTCTCTCTCTCTCTCTCTCTCTCTCTCGAGTGGCTGACATTAACAGGTGTCTGGTGATTACTAAGAATTCACAAGCAATATGACCACATCAGCAGAATAAAGTTAACAGAGCTGTTAAAACATGCATACCCAAAACATGTCTTATGAAACATATTTCTTAGCTTTAAATTGATATATATCACATAGCTACAGTATAGATGTCTTATACATAATAATATAATATACTAATTAGCATATTTGTTCCTACCTTCTTGTCTACATGTGAACATTGTTAATTTGCCTCACAGGGTTTCAGGGTCCCCTGTTTGATCCTGAGCTCAGTTATTGTCTCTGTGGCGTTTCAGT
Organism: Ictalurus punctatus; assembly: GCF_001660625.3. Lineage (NCBI taxonomy): Eukaryota > Metazoa > Chordata > Actinopteri > Siluriformes > Ictaluridae > Ictalurus > Ictalurus punctatus. The sequence continues at coordinate 18,944,714 of NC_030434.2, read as the reverse complement.
GCATGTTCTCCCCATGTCCATGTGGGTTTCCTCCATGTTCTCTGGTTTCCTCCCACCTCCCAAAAACATGCCAGTAGGTGTAATGGCTACACTAAATTGCCCCTAGATGTGAATGAGCGTGTGAATATGTGTGAACATTGTGCCCAGAGATGGACTAGGTGTACCCAGTGTACCCAGGATAGGCTCCGGATCCACCACGACACTTACCAGGATGAAGTGCTTACCGTACCAGTAGATGTTTCTTCCCGAGCATCCTTCACATCAACCATTTTATATATACACATATTAATGTGGTAGATGTGGTACTAATTAGATGTAAAAGTATTTTGAGTTAGACAAAATAAAATTTTATAGTGAAGCTACATAAACGCATCTTTATCACAAAATAAGACTAAACAAGCCTAAATAAACTCAAAAGTACCCTAAATGTGATACAGACTTTTAGGATTTATTTATTGTTTATCAATTTGGGACAAATTCTCACATTATGGTATCTCTGCTAGACATGCCCCCTATGATTGCAATATCTGTGGATGTTATCAGTTTCATTTCTTCTGCCTGCTGTGAGTAAGAGTGGAAGGCATGGTGTTTTAGCACTGTAGTGAAAAGCTCTAGCAATTTGCGGGTTTAACTTTATCTGATTTCTCACATTCCTACTGAGATGGTTTTTGGTAGAAAAGAGCAGTGAGCAAAGCAGATGGTTGGCTGCTTAACAGCTCCTATTCGCTTCCTGCTGATGATTTTAGAGACATAGAACACACACACACTCATGCACACACACACACACACACACACACACACACACACACACACACAAAAGTAGCCAAGCACAGAGGTATAAATCAATACAGCTCATTTGCATGTGGCAATTCATATAACAGCTCAGTGACTTGTAGGCAGAATGTGATAGAATGCACCACAAATCTGATATTGATCTCACAGCCTGTCCACATAATTCACAGCAAAGGGACAATCTGTGCACACCTGAGACATACATTCACCCAGAGTTGAAGACCCACAGAAGCTGGAGATAAATGAATTAGGTTCTCACAGACAGATGTGAGGACAAAGCATCCGGACAGCCTAAGCTTCTCTTCAGCTCTCTCTTTTTGTCACCATTCATGGGGCATAAAGCAGCAGGGCTGCCGAATGTCACCCCCTGCAGTGTATCAGGTTCATTATCAGCTGAGACAGCATGCTGAGAGCCAAGAGCTGAGAATCACACCTCACAGGGAGCAAATAGTGAAGAGACTAGATTTTCTTTTTTTCTTAAGCCTCCAGTGTTGTTGACAAGCTCCCGTTTATTTTAAAGGGTACTTGCAAATAATAATAATAATAATAATAATAATAATAATAATAATAATAATAATAGGGTACCTAAAAAATCTATTTTGAAAACTCATTAGATGCCATTGTGATTGAATTGCAAAAAAAAAAAAAAAAAAAACAACACCAAAACAATGAAATTATGATAAATTATCATGCTTGTCTATGTTGTTTTAGTGTTTAAATCCATACATCATTAAATAACAGTTGCTTTTAGGAACCAGTGCGTTGGTGTGTTTTAGTGGAGTTGAATGAAATCTTACAAATGCCATTTTCTCCGCTCTTACTTTTGGGGGTAGACAGAAATTTATATTGTAGCAAATTTTAATCATTTGATGGTTTTCCCAGCCAACCACATTATATATATATATATATATATATATATATATATATATATATATATATATATATATATATATATATATATATACACACATATATATATATATATATATATATATACACACACACATACAGGTAGCCAGGTCGCAATATCATGCTCCAAAAATAATCGTTATTGATCTGATACTGAAAAGACTTATTAATAAACCACTTCTACATTCACACATACCATTGTTAAACAGTCAACTTAAAGTAAGCTTAAAGTTAATTTCCTGTTTTGTGTTACAGTTTTGAAGGACAATATACATTGTGCTACATGACACCTACATCAGCTCTTCCCACCAACTGTAGAAAACTACATAAACCATTGATATGATATGAGCAGAGAATAACACCTGTAGCAGCTAAACCCATACAATGATAGCTTAGCTGTGCCTTCCCTTGGCTAGCGACACCAAACTACCAAACTACTACTAGTTACAATGTTTTATATTTTATCGATCTGATAGTCCTACAAACAGTGACAACACCCGAGGCAGGTTTTATGAAAAATCCAACTTTTTGTTTTTGTTTGATCATGCCACACACTGACGCACACTAAAATTACTGAAAGAACTATGAGTTTCACTTTGTGGTGTTTTTTTGTAGGTTTGATAGGTTTTGACAGTAACGTGAAAGTAAAGTAATTAGTAATCTGATTACTTTTTACATGCAATAAACAGTAATGTAATCAGATTGAAATTTTAAAGTAGTAATTAGCAATCTGTAGTGGATTACTTTTTTTGAGTAACTTTCTCAACAGTGTTCATGACCAAAGCAGCATGTGCTTGGCACATTCACTGTAGATCCTCGTGTGAATAGAGTGAATAGTGTTCAGGAACAGACAGTTCCTTTAATTTGGACTTTTACAGCATGAAAGAACAAAAAGATAGCATGTGGTGCTCCTGCATTACACTGGGCTCAGGGATCCTAAAGAGGTTTAATTGGCTCCTTCATTACTGAAGAGGAGTGCTGAACCATTTGGCATGGATACAAATCCTGATTATCAGCCATCTGAGAATGGTAATTAATGATAATTCATTGCCAATTATATTGATGAGTGAAAACAGTTGTCTGAATATGAATAATGGGGAGAATTCACATTGGATATTGGTTGAATTGACGTTCATATCATATCATAGGTGTTGTTTAAAGGAGCATGGATCGTGAGTCATGCTGTATTGAGTGGTGCTCTGAGTCAGTGTCATCATTAAACATCCACCCTTACAGAGCCTGATCTGCTTTTTGAGCAAGGTGGATGTGTACTCACAGTAATGCTCATATAACACCAGCTCATGTGGGCTCAGGATGGAAAGGTCCCTCTCAGGAAATTGATAGATAAGTTATATTTAGGCATATCATTGTTTCATGTCTCAAGGATTTTTCTCAACAAATATACTTCCTGTAATACAAAAAGAAGAATCCAATCTTAAAAAAGGTTCATGTGGTTCAGGTCACGGTTCTAACTTTGCTGATGTATTTGAGATTCATCACCTGCTGCTTTCCTTCCTGTCTTCCTATTAATTACACCTGTGTGCAGTTAAAGGTTTAGCTGTTAAATTTCCTCATCAGCCAGTGAATCAAATTAGAAACAGGTCTACTATAATGACCTGTTAATTAGGGTGACCATACATCCTCTTTTTCCCAGACATGTCCTCTTTTTCCCCAGACACGTCCTCTTTTTCAGACCTTAAAAAAGCGTCCGGCAGGGATTTCTAAATTTGAGAAAATGTCTGGGATTCAGCGTTAGTTTCATTATGATGTGCTTATGGTCTAATACCACATCATGTGTGCACGTTTGCACTGCTTTAACCACTCTCTGTAATTCTCGCCCGCCTTCTAGCCCACAGCAATTGGTCGATTATAAAAGGCTTGCAGCAACTACTCCTGCCTTTCAATCATTAACCTACTCTCGAACGTGCGAAGGTGAAGTGCTGTTGTGTACACCATCAAATAGTTGCTTGACAATAGCAGCAAATGAAAGTTGTCCTGAGTCGAAACTATATATATCATAACATCAATATAATATATATAATATCTAACATCACTACTTACTGACACCTCCAGCATAACTAAGGCAATAACAGCTTTTCTTGCCTTTATACTTAGCTAGAAACGTTCATCTGAACATGAAATATATTTCATACAATGCAAGGAAAGAAACAAAAACAGACCATTTACCACCTGGTTACATACACACACACACTACACAATGCTCAGTGAGAAGTGTGGGAGAGAAGCTCGCTCTTGGGTTTGCTTGGTAGATTTCATGTCACCAGTGGTAAATGTAATCGTTCATGACAATATTTCGGTTAACTACCACTTCTGGATGAATGTGTTCTTGTTTTATGACAACGAAATATCATATTGAGAGAGTTATATCATGTGTAATGTCTGCGATGGTATGACACAACACCCGTACAAGTGTGCAAATAAAATGTTAGGAGTTTCAACTCCTGTGGATTGAGGGTATCGTGTGGTGCAGGAGCTCAAAACTTTTCCTACTGCCATATTGTCAGATGTAACTATTTGAAATGGTTTGGTCTTGCATAGTTTAAACTGTGATTGCCATATCTGGTGATAATATACACTGTCCTCTATTGAAGCTGAACTTGAACAAGGCGAAATCCCCTACATATTGAGGCTGTGATTTATTTGCATTTTCTGTTAAGAAAAATTGGATTATCCCTGTTTTGATGACTTTGATTACTTTTAGACTGTGATCATGTTTGAAGCAGCCTTTATTTTGTCATATATACATTACAGCACAGTATATCCCAGTTTGTTAGGAAACAGGGATCAGAGCACAGGGTCAGCCATACAGTACCCCTGGAGCATAAAGGGTTAAGGGCCATGCTCAAGCGCCCAACAGTGATAGCTTGGCAGTGCTGGGGCTTGAACCCCCGACCTTCTGATTAGTAAACTGAGACTTAACCGTTGAGTCGCCCCTGCCCAAGTGTATTCATTACACCTGTGATTGCTTCATGTGTGTCTTTTCTATCACTGCTGATGTAGCATTATGGATGTGTCAGTCGAAACATACTGAAATACTATATCTGCCCAAATGGAGAGGAAATCTAGAGGGCATGACACGATTGTCGCCTGACATAACCGTCATGGATAGGCTGCAAGAATCTACAGTCTGGGGTAGAAAGAAGTCAGCCCCAGCCTCGCTTCTTCATACTGTTCTCTGTATTTTTCATGACCGGTGGTGGTGCTGTTCCAAAAGACATTTGTTAATAGCAAATAGTCTGAAATTAGTGCCAAAAATTAAACCTCACTTTCATGGGTTTTTAGCTTTGAAAGACTTCGGCCCTGTTAGCCCATGTACACCAGCTTCCCCTCTTGTAATGTCAGGGGCATCTCTGGACCACACAGAACTCAGAACAAAATTGAAGAAAATGATTGAGAGCTCTAAGTGAGGCATCTTATTGTGAAAATCTCGTACCAATGAAAGGATAATGTAAAAATCCTGTTCTTAACGATCTTGAGCACAATAAATGAATTTGAAAAATTGCATCGATTCTTTTGATATTTTAAAACCTTTAAACAGTACGGTATTTTATTGTTAAATACTATGCATTATGGGAAAATATGTAGCACTGTGAGTAGTAGTTACAATAAATACCTAGAACATTGCACCACATCCTAGATCCGTGGTCACCAACCCTGTTCCTGGAGATCTACCTGCCTGAAAACTTTAGCTCCATCAAAGGTTGTGCCCACCTGACCATCTAATCTACCTTAAGATGTTCTTGAGCAACTAAAACAGGTGTGATAGATTTTGATTGGAGATGAAACCTGCAAGAAGGTAGATTTCAAGGAAGAGGGTTGGTGACCACTGTTTTAAATTGTTTAGTTGCAAGGATGTAAATCTTTTAAGCGATTTGCAGCAGTGGTGCAAAATTAGACGTAGAAATCTTTGATGAGCGTTAATAATAATAATAATAATAATAATAATAAATTATTAAATATAAAAATATATTACTGGCAACCGATTGTTCAGGCACTACAGTTTCAGGACAACTGTCACAAAAAGTGCAATTCAAATCAAGATCACCTTTCAATTTTGCAAAGTAATGTTTCACTGTGTGGCATTACCAAGTGGAGGGAAATGTTTATCCAAATTTAGTAAATCCAACTACGCCACCCTGGGGGAGAACCAGGGAAATATTCCCAAATAAAGGCACACATAAGTTTTACCTATCAGGGCAAGGAACATGATAGTGAGACATGCGCACGAATATAAAAATGACATTTTATTATGACACTTAAGCATCATTAAAACTTAACATACTAATATAAAATCGCTCTCCCATGAAGCACGATAAGGCTTTTAAAACTAAGCACTTCTCCAGGCCCAGGCTTGGCAGGAACAAGACAGGCCAGCAACAGCTCGGGAGGTCATCCAAACCCACCTCAAGTCACAGCAAAATCATCAAACACTACCTATACCATAAGGAAGTTATTGTGCTGGCACACTGAGGATGCTGGGAAGCACAGACCACTGAATAAATGCAGCTAGCCTCCCCTGTCCCACACCAAGACTCACTGGCTCCTGGAGAGAAAGAAAACACCCGTTAAACCAAAATTACACAAACACTAAACCATAAAAAGAAAAACATATTACAGACACAGGTGTGGTGGCTAGAACACCCAGGCCCACTGACACCACCACATAAAATAGAGGCAGTTAACAGCACCTACTCAGAACCAGAATTATAGTAAACAGTAAATAAAATGAAAAGTATAGCACCATAGACAAGAAGGCTTAGCATATGCCCCATCAACAGTAAGGTGGTTATGTGGAGAAACAAACCTGAAAGAACAGGTGTGAGGCTGGAAAACACTAATTTACCACTTACACTACATGTGGTTGCAAAACAAACCAAAAATACATCCAAAACTAAAGTCAACAAAACAGACACTAGCACAACGAAAAATTTTAGGAAAAAGACAACACAAATTGAGAAAAAGTAAATAAAAAATTACACCAGCAATAAAATAAAGCTGATATGCAACACAGCGGAGGCAAGGCACGTAAACAGACAGCCCAAGCGTGCTGCTAAGCAACACAGCAAAAGCAAAGCCCGGAACCGAACCAGCCCATAAACAAAACAATAAATAAAACAATAAAGAGAACAAGAAAGAATAACGATAGAGCAAAACAGTGAAGTAAAACAAAATAGCAGCAGTGTCACATGTAGCGTCTTGGGCTAGGGGTTTGCCTTAGAGAAGATTAAATGCTCAACTCTCCACTCTCACCTTAATACAAACTAAATCTACCAAGTCCCAATGTGAAAAAAGAGAGGTGTACTTAAAATTGGGTTGAATAAACACCAGACGCGAAGTTGTATGATTACTCACAGGTACCGCGGCTCAACATACATATACATATACATATACATATACATATCATTCAGCCACCAGCTAATGTTGATCACTGAACGCGATCTCCACCGCCGACTCACCTCTCTAAACTATAAATAAACAAATTAGCCTTGAGATGTTCACCTCACTACACCGTGAGCAAAGCCTCAACTTACCTGAACGGAAATGGGAACCGGAAATGCCAGGGTGAGAGGAACTCTGAATCACCAAGATATGTTGTCATGACAACAGAACGCTAATTAATAACAGAGAGCGAGAGGATTGTGGGTTTATATTGCACATCATGTTTTTTTCTTACGTATTTCACAGGAATAAAGTTGACTTGACGTTGGACGCTCGGTATTCGCGGAAATGAGGAAATTAAGGGACCGTCTCTAAAGTTACCTACGACATTGTTAAACACGATTCTAACTTCAATAGCATTTGAAGGGAATGACTTACAGTCATATAACCAACTGTAAAGTGTTCATGTAGGTGTCAGCAATGATGCACACCTTTTAGATTTTTGATATTTAATGAAATAAACTATTAAATCATATATAAATATTGCCATGTATTTTATTACTACATGGGCTCATACACAAAATATACTATAATTTAAAGTTCAATAGCATTTGAAGGGAATGATGTACACTCACAAAACCAGCTGTAAAGTGTTCGACTAGATGTCAGGTATGACGCACACCTTTTAGATCTTTGATATTTAACCCTACAATGCATGAACCAAAAAACCCTTCACGAATGCATAAAGGGGGACCCGTACTGGATTGAATGGTTTTCTTCAAAAAATAGATTTCCTATTAATGAAATTATATATATATATATATATATATATATATATATATATATATATATATATATATATATATATATATTATATTATATATATTATATATATATATATAATGTATGTAAATGTATGTAAAGTATTAAAAAATATGTAAAGTAGTGAGTGTACAGCTTGTGTAACAGTGTAAACTTGCTGTCCCCTCAAAATAACACACAGCCATTAATGTCTAAACCGCTGGCAACAAAAGTGAATACACCCCTAAGTAAAAATGACAGCTGGTAAGTCATTCCCTTCAAATGCTATTGAAGTTAGAAACGTGTTTAACAATGTCGTATGTAACTTTAGAGACAGTCCCTTAATTTCCGCATTTCTGTGAATATCGAACGTCCAACGTCAAGCCAAATTTATTCCAGTACTTATTTCAGAGACTCACTCTGGACTGATTTTTCGTTGTGGGATTGAAACTATGAGTCAGCGACACGTTTTACAGGGTGAGAAAGTATTTTCGAGCTGTACATTTAAACACTCTTTGCATTGGGGTTATTTAGCTTTTATAATTCTCAGGTATTTTATCGTTAATTCAGTAATAATTGTAGATTACTGTTGTGCTTTGTTATACGTTGAACTTTGAAACTTTTATTTGAAGTATATATGGATGTAGTAAAACTGAGAAGTGCTTCATTCACACATAAACAAATAAATTATTATTATTATTATTATTATTATTATTATTATTATTATTATTATTATAACTACTACTACTACTACTACTACTACTACAAATGTAGCCTGTCTTTAACAAAACATCCAAACAGATTTAATCTCTATAGCCCCAATTATAGTACCCTACACTCTCAAAAATGAAGGTATGAAACTAGGAAAGTGCACCTGGTGTACCATTAGTTAGTAGTGGTCAGTGCTTAAGGTCCCATTATGTACCATAAAGTCTATTCTAAAATTCTAACATTTGAAATGTTTTAGTTTTTGAGCAGTACCAGAAAGAAAGGATGAAGTTTGTGCAAACAGTTGCAGAACTTTCAGTAAGACCTCAGAATATCGAAACACTTCAAAATGCAGGTAAGTGATCTTGTTGATGTTTTCCATGTTGTGGGGAATTGAATGTGAATAATAATCATCATCATCATCATCATTTTTATTTATATACTGTAGCACCTTTCATACAAATCACAGTTCAAAGTGCTTTACAAAATGACAATTCTATAAAACAGTACAAAAATAGATGTAAAGGAAGAGTTTGATTAAAACATTAGAAAGTTAAAAGATCAATCTTAATAGTTAAAAAGTAAATGAAATGAAACTACATGAAATATGAAAATAGAGAAGGGGAGAGGAAGGGAGTGGTAAGACCTTACAGGCTGGAATTTAAAACAAGATAATGGCCAGACTGGATCGAGCTGACGGCTATGGGAACCACTCTTTACAACCATGATAACCAGAAAAGCATCTCAGAACATACAACGTGTTGAATCTTGAGGCCGATGGGTTCCAACAGCAGAAGACCACATCACCTTCCACTCCTGTCAGGCGTCTGAGGCTACAGTGGGCACAGACTCAGCAAAACAATAGTTGAAGTGCAATAGTATATAGTATATAGTCTCTATTTTTGTTTAAAGCAAACATGTGTTTTATTACCATTGTGGGTTATGTGTTCGTCTGTGTTATCTTATTATAATATTGTAAAAATACAGTATATAATATCTTATTATTCTGTGTAATACAGTATGTAATGTCTATTAACAAAATGAGAGCTCAACATTTGAGTCAAATTCCTTGTATACTCTAGTTTACATGGCCAATAAAGCCTGAATCTGGTTCTGATTCTGATGTGGCACATTTACAAATTTTCCATTTGAAAAAATAATTATTTATTCATTAGAACAGATGTCTTGTGAAAACATTGCTGACTGGACAGTTTCCCTTTCTTACATCCAGTATTCTCTCTCTGTGTGTATGTCTCTCTCTCTCTCTTTCTCTTGCTTCAGGTGTGATGTCCCTCCTGAAGCCTCTTCTCCTGGATGCGGTCCCAACTATCCAGCAGTCAGCTGCTCTGGCTCTTGGAAGACTCGCCAGCTACAGTGATGATCTGGCCGAGGCTGTGGTGAAGGGAGGCATTCTGCCTCATCTCGTCTCCTCGCTGTTTAAGCAGAACGTAAGACTTCAACCCAGCGTTATAGCTCTTATTTTAAAACAATGGATTAACTGGTGCGGAGCTGGGAATATACCTGCTAATACAGTAGACCTCAAAGTTGTCTTGGTACAGTTGTCCTGATTGATCATTATACTACAGGCATGGAGAAATAATCCAGTAGATAGAGTTCTATAAAACATCCTCAGTCCACATGGCAGAAAAAAATGACTGTGATATAAAAATGATATACAAACTGTTATTCATGCCTTTATGATAGAGGTCCATGGGTCAAGAGGGTTCGGTTTTGTTCTCCTCCTCTGGGCAAGATACTAAAATATTGGTGATGCAATTTTTATTTCTTCATATGGATTCTTTTAGCAATTCCAGATTTGTAAATATATGCTAATGTTTGCTGCTACTCTCAGCACAAGGGTTTCTCACTTTGTCCCTTTGAAGGACTCTTTAAAGGTTTTATGTAGGACCCTTCATTCCTATAACCTTTAGAAAGCTAGAACTGTTACGCATGTATAATATATTACAAAAAAAATTAATTTTTTTAATCGAATGAAAACTGAACAAAGAAAAAAAAATGTATACAATTTTCAGGTCACCTTTAAAGTTGCAGTTTGTAATATATAACTGATTCTGGGCCGGCATTCAGAGAAAAAAACAAACAAACAAACAAAACAGTTCCTTAAAGTTTCTTTGGGTGGGTAAGGGTTCTAGCTTTCTAAAAAGTCCTACCTTGAATCCCCTTTGTTAATAGTTTCCCCAGAGAGACAAACTAAAGGACCTATTGCTGGTGCTAGATTCAACATTGATACATACATAACGAACATATAACTAGATCCAACTACTGTTTAAGTTTTTTCTGGTTCAGAAATTAGCCCCGCACATGGCTGGAACTATAACTACCTTTTTTTTTCCCTTAAAAGGGGACTCAATATTCATTGGTCATATGTTTAAAGGGCAGGGGAAGGCTTGTCAGCTTAAATTTACCTTATGGACAGCAGAGATCGCTGAAATTACAAACTGATCCTTTAATTTTACTGACATCATATCAGAGCAACCACACTGTGTTATTATACAAGGGTTTTAAGCAAATGATATTTTGCTTGAATTTTTACACAATTAATACTTAATATTTAATATCTGCATGTGTGTTCTCATGTTGCACTGTAAATGTGAATGTATTCCACAGCGCTTCTATAAGAAGGCAGCAGCGTCTGTTCTCAGTGCCGTGGCGAAGCACTCACCCGAGCTGGCACAAGCAGTGGTAGACTACGGTGCCCTCGATGCTCTTGTCATCTCCCTGGCGGAGTTTGATCCTGTAGTGAAAGAAGCTGCTGCATGGACACTAGGCTACATCGCTCGCCACAACAGCTGTAAGTCTGAAGATTTCAAAGAAACACCTCCTACCTCATGATATAACTAGCTCTGAGGATATCAAGGTCTGGACTTCGGTAGTTTCAGAAGGTTTTGAAGTGGGTTTTCTTTTTTGCATGTATATGTGGGTTTTATGGCAATCAGCAAATCCTTGGGGGAAAAGCTGCTGCTCATCTGTTTTAGTTAAGATCTAGACACTCGGAAAGTTTACATGCACACTTTATTATTTATTACTGTACGTTAGATGTTTTTCCTAGAATATAATATTCATTTTGCATAAGTTCATTCAACTAAAACAGTTCATTTCTACATAATATACAAAATAACCAACATCTCAATTCTGTGATTCAGAATAAATAGATAAAATAGACGATTTATTCAGAGTAAGATCTCTACTCTGTTGTTGTTGTTGAATATGAAGTCAGTTGACAATTTTGGGATTGTAAAATATGCAAGGAAAAATAACAAAAATGCTTCATAAGATTTTAAGGCTGATAAAAAGCATAATAAGTAAATGTACTGTATATTCTTACAAGGATGTCATATTGTGTGATCCTTTAATATGAAGTTAATTCACAGTGTCATTTTTCAAAAATGTTTAGAAAAAAGGCTAAGATGTTGTGAAATTTACTATTTTTGGAGACTTGCCAATTTGGTGGTCTTCTTTTGTTCCCAGATGGAACTGTTACTTCTGTAAAAAATAAAAATAAAAAAGCCCTTTATCCATTTTTATCAATAGCAGTGTGTCACACTGTGTCAGAAACCAGTTTGCGTAAGGATTAAACTGGTAGCCTTAATTTTCCATTACTTATTAACTACTTTAGCCTTTAGTGCAAAACTTTAGAAGCAAACTTCAGACATCAAACATGTTTTGGCTCATTGACAAGAGGGAATTTGAGTAAAAGTCATTCTTGCTCAATGTATTCCTTTGATTTAATGAAGGTCTTCCTTAAAATCTGTAATGAAAGTTGCATTAATCTTGAATCAGAAACGAAATAGCAATGTCCTTTATTCCCTGTTTTCTTTCACACAGCATTGGCTCAGGCAGTGGTGGATGCAGGTGCTGTTCCTCTTCTCGTTCTCTGCATCCAGGAGCCCGGAACTGCCCTGAAGAGGATTTCCGCTTCAACGCTGAGTGACATCTCCAAACACTCGCCAGAGCTTGCACAAATTGTAGTGGACGCCGGAGCCATTGCACACCTGGCCCAAATGACCCTGAACCCAGACACCAACCTGAAGGTCAGAGTAACAGCGTAATCTGTAATGCTTTGATGAGATTTTCCAACCCGGCACAATTTGATTAATTAACATCTTTAAAATGATATTTATATTAGAGAGACTGCTTATTTTGATGTCCACCTGTGCACACACATACTACCTAGACTTATATATAGCTAATAGCCTTAGTATAAGATATATTGTGTATCGTAAATTATACCACAGCGCTGTTGAATGCTCGATTCTGATTGGTCCGAAAGTGTTGCTCATTCTTCTATAAGTGCCAATGTGTTTCAAGTTTTGAGGTTTATCACAATGTGCTTGTTTTGATGTGTTATTGTTTCTGACGTTTCTATCATGGAGACCTTTATTTAACAATTATGGAAGGAGTCTCTAGTGTCAGTGATTTGTAATGGTCAGTAAGTTTTACTACTTCTATGTAGAGGCACGTGTTCTCGGCTCTAGGCCAAATCTCCAAGCACTCTGTGGATCTGGCAGAGATTGTGGTGGAGGCTGAGATCTTCCCTGCTGTACTGGCCTGCCTTAAAGACCCAGATGAAAATGTGAGGAAGAACATCAGCACGCTGATGCGAGAGATCACAAAACACACCCCTGAGGTACCTAATATGGCCACTAAAGCATTTTCAAGCAAAAAACATGGAGAGTGAACAACTGGAAACCACATGTGCATAAATATACACATTGAATTATTCAGTTTTTTTCAATGGCATTCCTACATTTGTCTTCATGAGATGTTTCTTAGCTCAATGGTGTGTGTGTGTGTGTGTGTGTGTGTGTGTGTGTGTGTGTGTGTGTGTGTGTGTGTGTGTGTGTGTGTGTGTGTTTCCCTCAAGTTATCCCAGATGATCGTGAATGCCGGCGGTGTAGCAGCTGTGATAAATTATCTAGGGGACTCCAGAGGGAGCGTGCGATTGCCTGGTATCATGATGCTCGGCTATGTGGCTGCACACTCTGAGAACCTCGCCATGGCTGTCATTGTATCTAAGGTCTGTTACTATAAGCTCTATTTTATATTTCAGATTCTTACACTGGCACATGAGTAGATACAGGGCGGTTTGCTCCATTTGGTATGGAGAAATGCGTATGTGCAGGAGTTGGAGCAACCAGATAAAGTATGGGTTGCTTTTAAAGGTTATTTGAATTACATACCTCTCATTATTGCTGGTATATGGGTCTATCCCTATTCATGGAGATAAGATGGTCGCTGATTATACTTTAATAGAAGTACTTTACCTTTCTGCCCCACTGGTAGATGGTAGTTCCACACTAAATTATTCCATTTATTCATTTGACAGTTGCATTTACAAGTAGGTCAGCATCCAATCCAGTCGCAGACCCAACCAGTTGAAGTTTAAAGGTCTTGCTTAAATGCCATCAGTATCTCTTTGCCAGCAGCAGGATGCAGAATCTTAACCAACGAGTCACTAATTCCAAACTTTTTACTTAATCAGTATTTATATCACTCATTAATTTTGTGACTCATATTATCATATTAATGTATATTAATGTATCTGACGTTTCTCCTCTCTGCTCTTTCCACGGCTCACCTGAACTCTCCACTAGGGCGTACCACAGCTGGCTATCTGTCTGGCAGAGGAGACAGAGGATCACATGAAGGCTGCAGCAGCCTGGGCACTGGGGCAGATTGGCCAACACACACCTGAGCATGCAAGAGCTGTGGCCATGTCTAACGTGCTCCCCAAACTGCTGAGTCTCTACCTGGACACACAGAGCTCTGAGGATCTGCAAGTCAAGGTGCAAAGACTCACCAAAAAAATGGCAAAATAGCTAAATTCTTCAAAGAATGGACTGTGATCTGATACTGATTTTAACACACTCTTGTAGACTTGGGTCCTACGGAAACATAGGGCCCTGGGTAGACATAGCTACATATAGCAACTTAGGGTCCTATGAATTTAGTACATAGGGTCTTTGAATGTAGACACACATGGCCGTAGGGTTCTGGTAACCTGTAAATGTAGAGCCCTTGAAATATAGGCCCTGAGAATAATAGGAGCCCGGAACATAGGTATGTAGTCCGGAGGAATATAGGGCCCTGGGTATATAGTCCCTAGAAATATTGGGCTCTGGGTATATAGTCCCTAGGTATATCGGGCTCTGGGTATATAGTCTCTAGGAATATAGGACCCTGGGTATATAACCCCTAGAAATATAGGGCCCTGGGTACATAGACCCTAGAAATATGGGGCTCCGGGTATATAGTCCCTAGACATATAGGCCCTGGGTATTTAGTCTCTAGGAATATAGGGCCCTGGGTATATAGTCCCTAGAAATACTGGGCTCCGGGTATATAGTCCCTAGAAATATAGGGCTCTGGGTATACAGTCCCCAAACCTAAGACAGCCAAAGATACATTAGAATGCATAGTTTTTGTTTGTAATACCACAAACATAATCTCTCTCAATGCAGGCAAAGAAGGCTTTAAAGAGCATCCTTCAGAAGTGCACTTACCTTCCAGCATTGGAGCCACTTCTCTACGAAGCTCCCAGCAATGTTCTCAAACACGTTATCTGCCAGTTCAGCAAGGTCCACTGCACGTTTTCCACTAAACACATAACGTTTCTTATTGAAGGGTGGCTGTGTGAGGGAATCATTGGTCCTGTTGGTTTTGTGTCCTGCAGGTTCTTCCACATGACAGTAAAACACGGAGGTTGTTTGTAACTACCGGAGGACTGAAGAAGGTGCAGGAAATTAAAGCTGAACCCGGCTCTGATCTGCAGGAGTACATCAACGCCATTAACAAATCCTACCCCGAGGAGATAGTCAGGTTTATAACTGTTCTTAATGAATATTTATTCATGGAAAAATGGACTACTTATGTGTATTATGATGCTTTTTTTCACTAGTTAATCTTTCTTTAACAGGTACTTCTCACCTGGATATTCAGAAGCACTACTAGAAAGGATCGAGAAGTATCAGCCTGTTTAGTACAGGAAGTTCATCTCCATGATTAGCACTTTTTACTGCTTTATGAAATAATCTTATTAAATTCAGGGCACTGTGATATTTGGCATTTGCATTTGCTTATTGACCCTTTGTTGCAGCACTGTATGTAGTATACTGTCAAATGTGATTTGAATTTATTTTCATGTTTTGTTAAAAGCAACAATGCGATGTTTGCCATTTAACCCTTGCATTATGCTTTTATCTAGCTTTTCTGCTGTAGACTACTAACTACACACATCACAGTTATTTTGTTGCTTGCTAAAATTTCACATTTTTATTGATAATCATCAATAAGGAATCCCTTAAAATTGAGAAGTAGATGAATAGTTGTGTAATTCTAAAGCATTAATAAAATCATAATCACGATCTATTCGGTGATTGGACAATGGAGTAAGGCAGAATTGAAGATGGGGCCGAATATTGAATAAATTTAACTGACTTTTAGGCGTTGTTTCGCTTTTTTAATTTGTCAGTTCCGTTGTAAATAATGACTTTAATCATTTTACATGGTTTTATTTTTTCCAAAAGTATTTTTGCAGATTATATTCTGTAAATTAGTCATTTTCAACCATGTGTTATAGATTTATAATGTGCAGTTTTCTGTGACATTCTCTAAATATATTAGTTTTGCTTGTTTTTATTAAAGAGGATTTGACTGAATTAAATGCCACAGTCTGCTGAAGGTTAGTACAGGATTAGAGTCACTCATAAAGCAATATACTGTAATAGTTATTGAAATGTAATAGAAAAGTGTCTAACCTTCATCTACTTTTACCTGCATGTGTCCTTGTCATCTGTAATAATAATTAATTATTATGTTTGTTAATAATAATAATAATAATAATGAGAAGGTGAAGATGCAAACTTCGCACACACAGGGCAGAGGCAAGACTCAAACCCCCAGAGGTGTGAGGCAGATGTGCTAACCACTAAGCCACCGTGCCTCCACCATGACGGCCATTGTTATTATAATAATAATAATAATAATAATAATAATAATAACAAGAAGTAGTAGTAGTAGCTCTGTTACGATACCTGAGGTGAAAGCAAGCACAGGCGAAACAGACGCAGGAAGGCGAGGGTCAGGCTGAAGGCGTAGACGTAATTCAGGCGGTAGTCATACGATCAGGCGAACAGACAATACTGGGCTTGGGCAGGGAATCGTAGTCTTAATGCAGGCAGTAGTCAGACAATCAGGCGAACAGACAATACTGGGTTTGGGCAGGGAATCGTAGTCGAAACGTGAAGCGGGAAATCCGTAAACCAGGTAAACCAAAACTAAAGACAACGGCTTAGTGAACTGCAGCGACGGGACTGCTGAGCATTTACTTCACAAGTAACCAATGTTCTAGGCATGCTCTAGATACTGTGTGGTTGTAATTGTGTGCAGGTGTCCATGATCAGAACTCCAGAGAATGTGAACGCTTGCGTGCATGGGAAGTGTAGGCCTTGTCGGCCATGTTTGTAGTTTGCACTGCACTCTGGGAACTGTAGTCGCACCGACATGACAAGTACTGATGTTGGTATTTATTATTGTATAATATTTGTGTAATAATAATAAGAAGAAGAAGAAAAATTAGTAGTAGTAGTAGTAGTAGTAGTAGTAGTAGTAGTAGTAGTAGTTGTAGTAGTGATGTTGGTATTTATTGTATAATATTAGTGTAATCACAACGATCAAGCAAAACAATGAGGTAAAACAAAACAATAAATAAAACCATAAAGCAAAACAAATCAGGTGAAGCAAAACAGCAGCGGCGTCACATGTAGCGTCTTCGGCTGGGGATTTGCCTTAGAGAAGATTTAGATGCTCAACTCTCCACTCTCACCTTAATACAAAGATCGGAGTGTCAAACTAAATCTACCAAGTCCCAATGTGAAAAAGGGAGAGGTGTACTTACCATTGGGTTGAACAAACATCAGATACGAAGTTGTATGATTACTCACAGGTACTGCGGCTCAACGTACATATACATATCATTCAGCCACCAACTAATGTTGCGATCACTGAACGCGATCTCCGCCGCCAACTTGCCACAATATACGCCACCAGCGCCGTTCGGGTGCATCACAAATGTTCTAAGTTCTAAGTTCTTACTAAATTCTTACTAAGCTCTTCTTACAGCACTTAAAAACGAGTGGACAATGCCAGACAAAGATGAACAGGAAGAAGGTGGATCAGGAGCAACAGAGAAGAAAGAAGAGAGACCTCCATAAGAACAACTCTGGTACAATGCAGCAAGTGAAACCCTCCTTTTGTAACAACAGAGAAACCTATTGGCAAGGGCAATACATTGCCTGGAAGCGCTACAACCGAGAGGCATACAGATGTCCAGAGATGATCCAGAAGCTGAATGAGGATCTGGAATTAACCAAGGTAACAGTGACCAGGTATGTCAGGTACTTTCATTTTAGATTGATGTCTCTGATCGAGGCTCTCAGATCGTTCCTTGAAGTGCTTTGGCCAGAGGATAAACCTGACATCCAGCATCTACTCATAATTCACTTCTGTCATTGGTACCTTCAGTGTACTGTCCAGCCGCTCGATTTACAAGCTGATTTGTACTACATGAGCTGGGCTATAATCATACTGAATGCTGATCTTAATGGCAATCACAAAGGTAGGGAAAGGACTTGTGAAGAATTTATAGCGGACCTGAAAAGAGTGAATTGCTTCTAACAGTATTTTCTGAAACAATGGATGCACATTTATAAATCAATTAGAAGAAGGCCGCTAAAAATGTCCAGAGTAATAGCTAGATGTCAGGCTGCAGGCAAAAAGGAAATATCGAAACCAGAAAATTCTGGCTGTAACTCAGCATTTTCGACTGAAAACAACCCTACCACCACTATCTACAAAAAAGGATATCTCATCCGCAAAAGAGTTATGGACAAGAATGGGAGACAAACCAAAGAGGCCAGAGAGCATGGAAACCATTTACTGAAATTCTAAAAGGCAGGGTCCTGCATCTACAAGAAGACAAATCTAAATTTTGCAAGGCAATCAACAAGAATGCCATTAGAATGCATCATGCCTTGGCATACCCTATATATTACAAAAAGAGGCCTCATGTGCTGTGCCTCAGGACTGCAGACTCCAGACTCTTCTACTTCCAGGTCGAGAGTGAAGTAGAGCAGGCATCATGGGTTGCGATCATTAACCGCATCACCGCCCATTACTCGGCTCCTCCCCTCACTTCAGCTTCAAACTACATCAAAGCATATTGCCCTCATGTCCTACCTTCATACCCCACCACTCTGACTCTAGAGCAGCAGCTCAAGTCCCACAAGGACCAGTTAAAGGGGGTTTCAGAACCTATTTCAGAACCTTACTATCAAACATTGTCTCTTAGGGAAGATACTTTAGAGGATATAGAGTGCTACAAAACATGAGAGCGCGTTACAGGAGCTTGCTTCTGTTGTCTCCAATTTTCCAAAAAATTAAACACAGGTAAGTTATATCATCAAGTACTTACATCAGTTTCAGGATGAAGAAAACACAGTGAGCTGTGAGTAGGAAAAAGAAAAGGTCCAATTTATTGC
Organism: Ictalurus punctatus; assembly: GCF_001660625.3. Lineage (NCBI taxonomy): Eukaryota > Metazoa > Chordata > Actinopteri > Siluriformes > Ictaluridae > Ictalurus > Ictalurus punctatus. The sequence goes on along the minus strand of NC_030434.2, from coordinate 18,925,545 downwards.
TCACTACACGAGATCCACACAGTGGGATGTCCCAAAATGATCTGAAAATCCCCCCAGTTACGGGGTTCCCTTTTATGCAGTTGAAACACCCCTGGTTTGCCCAAATACCATCTGATGTCTGGGTGAAATCCTGTCTGAGTTTTTAGATTCTTTCCAATCCATTAATTTTTGCCTCAGACGTATCGAAAACTGTTGAGTTGGCATTTGGGGTACTTTCGGCCTCATTCCGTTCTCCTTTTGTTTTTATAAAAAACACGTGCTTTTTATGGCATTTCTGAGCCGACTTTGAGTGAGGACATTTATTACTTGTGTGCTTTTTCTCCTTTATCATGGGTAAGTATGCATTTTCTGCATTGTCATTAGCATATGTACAGTATGATTTAGTAATTGTTATTCTGTGTGTGTGAGTTCATGCTCTTGGGTGCGTGTTTTGTGTCCCGGGCGCGAGCTGTCTCTCGCTGCCACTGAAAGCGAGGCAGCCCAGCAGAGGGGCGGAGCAACACCCCCACCGGGGTTGAAAGTCGGAGCACCGCCCCCGGCGGCACTGGAAGTGGAAGCAAGGCGCCGCCCCCGGCGGCTCTGGAACAGAAGCGCTGGGCGCCGCCCCCGGCGGCACTGGAATTCAGCGCGCCGCCAACGGCGGCTCTGGAACGTAGGACTCCAGCTCTGGAATGCAGGGCGCCACCCCTGGCGGCTCTGGAACTGAAACGCTGGGCGCCACCCCCGACGGCACTGGAGCGCTGGGCGGCATCCCCAGCGAGACTGGAGGGCTGGGAGGCGTCCCCAGCGGGAATAGTCCTCTCACAGAAATAACATTAACAAAATAAAAACAAAAACTAAATTACATAAAATGCACCTGTAGACACCCAGAGTCACATTCTGTCTGAGTGTCTATTAGTGCTGTGCCGGGTTGGGAGGGTTACTTTAAAACTGTAAAAAAAATTTGTTCTCTCGCAAAACTTTTGCGTTCCCCTGAGAAACTTTTGCGTTCCCTCGCAAAACCTGTTATGAGTTCGGTCAAACACTTCCTGTTTATTTTCCCTCTGGTATTGTTTCAGACATCTCCATAGGTTCACAATGGAGCTGTTCATAGTTTTATTTTGATCTTGGACTCAAATATAAAGAAATACGATTCGAGGCACAGTTTTGACATAAGTGAAAGACACCTGAAAAGGATATTACCCAAAAGAGCATTGTTTTGATGAAAAAATTACTCAGGTGATGCTGTGAAGATACAAGCATGACCCACCTCGCAGAAGTCTCTTGTGAGAACACAGGTTTCACGAGAGAACACAACAGGTAGGCGATCTTTGCGAGAGAACGCAAAACTTTCTCGGGGGAACGCAAAAGTTTTGAATTTTTTTTTTTCCCATCCCAAATTTTTTCCACCACCATGTCCCTTTAGGGGCTCCGTAAATTCTTAAATTCTTTTGAATGTCCATAAAATAAATAAAATAAAATAATGAAACTAACGCCAAATCCCAGACATTTTCTCAAATTTAGAAATCCTGGCCGGACACTTTTTTAAGAAGAGGACATGGGGGAAAAGAGGATGTATGGTCACCCTAACAAAAGCATTTCAGGAAACAATTTGTGTTAATTTCTACCAAATTAACTGCACCCAGAGGTTGCTCATGTCTTGGCTCACTGGAAATAGAGAACCAGAACTATAATCGAGCAGCTTCATTTCAAGATTCATTTCTTTGGTTTTAAATGAAAAAAATGTAGTAATGATAGTATTCCCATTTCTCACAAAATGTACCTGTAATCTAATTACTTTTTTGTTCGTTTTTTTGACGTAAACGTAACGGATTACAGTTAGCCTACCAGTTTTTTGTATCCTGATTATGTAACACTGTTACATGTATTCCGTTACTCCCCAAGCCTGGTGCTGTGACTGGGGTTTCAAAGGAGATTTTCACACAGACCGTGCTGTCTGCCAAAAATAATTTGAGCTATAAATGAATGAACGGCTCGATATTGCAATGAGATATTTATCATTTGATTAACTAAAATATTGAATTCCACCTCAATTGATGATTACTATAGCATGTTTGTGTCACATTAATGAAATTCTAGGGGTAGTCTGGCTTCTTGTGTAGTCTTCTTGTGTAAAGTAATCTCCTGTGCTCTAATATTACCTTTTCCATCTGCAATAGATATGCCTAACCAGTAATCCCTTAATGTGCAGATTACTTCAGAAGTGTTCACAACAGATACAATTTTACAGAGCTAGCTTAACTGTTGGGTTAATTAGCTAAAGGTGGAATGAGGCGGAATAATAAAAAAAAAACCTTTGAGCTAATGCAAGGTTTTGGGATCACTTCTTTGTCATTTCAGGTGGCTCAGCTGTTCAGACAGCCAGGAGAACTTAATTTCATAAGCAGGTTGTTGATGCATGTTTTCCTTGTATCTTGAGGGATGCTGGGTCAAGTCCTGACGTGCTAGAAGCTTGACAGGAGTGGGGTGTAGAGCAGGGTGTGATAAGTGTCTTCAGGGAGGTTAGGGCTGCTCTGTTTTTGTCTTGCATCAGTGTACTAAATCAGATGCTGATACTGATGTCTGATCTTCTGAAATAAATTGAATTGGTCAAGTGGTCAAGTGCCAGATGTGATTGGGAGAGGGAGGTGCAGAGAATGAGAGGTTAATGAAAGGAATGCAGACACAGTGGTTTATTTAGAATATATGCTGTGTGTCTTACACTGAGCAGCTGAAAAGCTGGAATGAGAGAGCCAGTGCTGAGTTACTGACGGTTTATCTGACAGCATCCTACTCAGCCTGTGTGTGTGTATGTGTGTGTGTGTGTGTGTGTGTGTGTGTGTGTGTGTGTGTGTGTGTGTGTGTGTGTGCATGTGGGCTATTAAGTTGATAGTGTTTTCTTTCTTTTTTTTAATGAGAGTGCTGCACTGAAAAGCATGCAGAGAAAAACCTGACTAATTAAAGCACCACGCTTTTTCTCCCTCCATTATTCTCAATTACTTCAAACCCACCAGGGTATCACCTACATTTTATAGTGAATTACAGTCATTTTTGGCAGCAGTTTTTGGCAGCATTTTTGGCAGTCAGTAAACACGAGTCAAATAAAAGCATATTGTGTAATAATTACAGTGAATAAATGGTTATTCAAAAGTATTTCTTATTTCACTGTAAATATTTCTACAGTGTGATTGTTTTTACATTTACGTTATTTAACTCAACATTTCCTTTCCCATTCTAACTATTCCAAACTTTAAAGTATATTTATTTATATTTGATTTTCTTTTGGTATCCACAGATAATGCAGAGTAATTATATGACTTCATAAGACAGTAGGCTCCTTATTGGCATTGTCAGGGATACTGGCATCTAAACAGAAAAAACAACCACAAAAAATAAATAAAAACATTTTTTTAAAACAGATTTTGAATTATCAATTAATTGTTCACTGTTAATTAATGTTGATTTTCAATGCAAATATGTGCAAATTTCCACCACCAGCCACATTTTACAGCACATCACCTCCGCTGGAAATATTCCTCTGTACTCGCTAAAAATTGCCCCCAAAAAATGTAGATTTGATGTTATCTAGAAATAAATGTTTGTGGCCCTTAGAGCCCAACAATGCTTTGATATCCAAACATGAGACAGTGTGTGTGTGTGTGTGTGTGTGTGTGTGTGTGTGTGTGTGCGTGTGCGTGTGCGTGTGCAAGTAAGAGAGAGAGAGAACACCTCTAACCTTTTCATTTATGTCTACTGCACACTGGCTGCTGGTGCCTATGTCTCTCAGTCTAAAGGTTAATTAATTTCTCCCCTCACTGGCAGAATACACCGGAACATTAGTATGAATAATGCAACGAGAGCTGCAATGGGTTCAGGTACATGCTGTGGGGTGTTCACTGGGACCTGTTTCCAACACACTCCTCCACTCACGTGGATAAAATGCTTTTTGATATTTATACACACATGCACATACACATCTTGACTCGATGAAGACGCTCTATGTGGTAGATTAATTTAGGATGTCTAGCTAATGTACAACTAATTATTTCCTGCCACCCTCACCACTATTTATTATTAATCCTAATTCCAAGCATCACTAATCCTCAACATGACTTTCACAAATACAGTATACGAGACAAATGTAAAGTGAGGCGAAATCATAACCTTCAGAATAAAAAAGTAGGCCAACAGTGGGTGCAATCACTGTCACATCGAAGAGATGAAAATCTTGCCCTTTGTGTCATGATTAAAAGGTCAACACAGCCAGTATTACTCCTGTAACACTGTAAGAAAACGTCACAAACAAGCATAGCAGACACTGAACTCATGGTGTTATGTTCCTGTGTCTTATTTCTGACTTTACTCACCCACATGGTTTTTATCTTGGTGAATTAATCTGTAGAATCGAGAAGCAGGTGATCCTGCCCGATCAATTGGCAAGATTTTTTGAAGTGGTAGCCGGTTTCAAACTGAATTGGAAATATTATGCTTTTACACTTGAATGCAAAGGCTGCAAAGATGTGTGATAAGCATTGAGCCCTGAACAGCCAGTGGAAAAGCAAGGAATAGGGGGAACTGAGCGACACACCAGGCAAATTGATTTCCCGACTCACAACACCTGGAGCATGATGGTTCATTATGGGTCTCAGTGCCATGAACTAGCACAGTGGGGAGAAAATGCTCTTGTAAGACTGACGGTGAAGTTCAGTGGAGTGGCTTACATGTAGCTAGCAAAACACATCACACCTGAATTGTCCAATCTTGCATCTGACAATTGGCAGCAGAGCAAGGATAAAAGGTAACCATCTGAAAAATATTCTGGAGCTATAATGCAGAATAATTCTTAATAATGCTTAGTAATCAAAATAATGATTGTTAGGCAGGGGTTTGAATGTACTCAAGCAAAAAAAGAGCCACAGAGATTTGAATATTAAAAGTGTTTGAATTCAAAACAGTGAAATTAAAACGTAACTGAATTCAGAACATTGAAATATATTACTTTGAAAACTATATAAGCACATAGTGTTCTTTGTAGCTTTGTGAAGTCCAATTTCCTGCTGTGTAAATTCTGAGCCATGTGTATCCTGAATGCCTTTTGAGTGAAGGATTTTTTAATATTCCTTGCCTGAATGCTCGATTCTCATAGACTGTGTTGAAGATTTATGCCTGACGATATTTGATTTTTTGCCTCCCTTTTAAAAATAGATTTTTTTTTCATTTTCATGGCTCTACAATTTATTAGTTTAGTATTTGAAGTACTTTAGAAATAGTTTAGTAGTTGAATTTGTTAAATACATATATATTTTTTTATTTCATTGTTCAAAGGTTTGAAAATTCACATCAAATTTCATATTGGGGTCCAAAAGTCTGAGACCGCATCGAAAATATTGGATTATTTTAATTTAAAATTGAAAATAAACAGAAAGTTTTTGAACTTTGGAAATTCTAAAACAAAAAAGAATTCTGCAATATCTTGACTATTCAATATTCAAAATGTTGCGCAATTTCTAGGTCACTAGAAATTTTAAGCAAATGTGTGATATCGCTCATGTTAACAGATTTGTACAAAAGGTCAGATTTTCTGAGTCTTATCCCTTCTACAGAAGCACGTGTACAGACGACACACTGATGGATTTGATCTAAAATGGATCATCAGGTTTTACACAAACTTGTGGTGTCCAGCAAAAAAGGGACGTACCAAATACTACAAAACTCTGAGGCAAGGCAATAGTAAAGTCACTAGTGATTATAGTTAGTAGTGATACTTCATAATGAACTAGATTGTGGTGTGTATTTGTAGTGAACTAGTGTGTGTGTGTGTGTGTGTGTGTGAGAGAGAGAGAGAGAGAGAGAGAGAGAGAGAGAGAGAGAGAGAGAGAGAGGGAGAGAGAGAGAGAGAGAGAGAGAGAGAGAGAGAGAGAGAGAGATTAAATGTATGGGGACTGAGAACTAGGTAACGGGTCATGTGATGGATCAGTTGGTGAGCCTTGTAGTTGTTATAGGGTGGACATGGCATAGACTGCATCTTTTAAATTAATGTCCATGCTGTTTATTATAAAATTGAATAATCAGACTAAAATGGCAATATTTACCCAAATAAATCCCCTGCTGCAATGTCAAATGTAAAATGTCAGCACTGCTCAAATTTGAACCTTACCAGGACCTCTGTATCATGATAAACCCCAGAGAAATTGAAAGCCACCTGCCACACATTAGGAGGGAAATGAAATCAAGCAGTGGAAAAGTAAGCTGTCTCTTCATGACAGGCAGTACAAATAGAAGACGTTCAGCATCCTTGGGCTGTTTGAATAGAAAGCCTCTAGACATCTGCATTCAGATTTTGACGTTCAGCTTGACAGACACCTGGCAAAGAAGAATGTCAAGGTCTCTCAATGGCCATCTATCTGTCTAATGTGGAGTGGCACTAAAACACGGCTGTCCCCAAGTGCCTTGGAAGATGAAGACAACAGGAGGAAGGCCACAGACTGGCATTAGGAAGGATTCAATCACTGCCCCTGTTTAAAACATGGTATTTACTGAAGCACACATTTAATGTCAGGGTTTAAAATTATTACAGTGGATCTATTCTTAGCAAGCATCAGTTTTTGGACTCAAAGATTACAATGTAATAAAGGGAGGATTGTGCTTTTTCACTTTAACCTTTTAAAGTCCCAGCTCATTATTCAGTGATTCATATTAAATTATACTTCTCAGTTATGAATTACAACACAGCACAGTTAAATGCTCGAATGTTATTGGTTTCATATAACAGTACAGCTTGGAAAATAGTTCTGATGGTAACATAATGATAGGTTTATATTAATGTGCTCGTTCTAATACATTATTGCTTCCATATATATATATATATATATATACTGTCCTGTACAAACCAGGGTAAGAAAAATGGACACAAATCCATCTACACTAACAATGTAGGTCATCGCCATCTATCAAGATAGATGGAATCTCAGGTCATCACTGTCTATTAAGAAACATGGAAATTTCATAAGCTATAATCAGAGATCATGTAATGTGGGCATTCACTTTCACGGCCATTATATTGAGAAGAATGGCAGCATAATTACACACAGACATGAACAAACAATGTTGTGCAAGTGCACATGCTTTCACTCTCTCTGTTAATTAACCTTTCGTCTCCCCTCAAATCTATCCATCCACCAGGGAATTATTTATGGATAACCTGTTGTTGCATCAAGCTCCCCCATGATTGGTTGCCTTAGCACTTCCTTGGTGATAGATGCCTCTGCAAATGTTATTGAAGGCAACTGTCATGGCAGCACTGCTGCTTTGCACTGTTGGGATAATGGAACATCTTCTAATTATAATGGAGCAAGATATTTTTTGACTGTACTACCATAAATATAATCATCACAACAATCTTTAAAGTGCTATAGTATGATATTTTCCAGGATTAGATTCCCATAATTTGCCTAATGTGAATCCATTTGACCTTTTATTGTCCACTTATCTGCTCTGTTGCCAGTGCATAGCCAGCAGCACTCCTGGCCTATTAGGGTAGATTGGGATCAGAGGTTAATTGCAGGGTAGCTTTCAAGAGCATGGGCACTGTCAACAATTCTCATTACTCCAGCTGTTATGTACCTTAATGTGTCGAAATGTATGAACAAAATGAGGATGCACTTCAGTGTAGCAATCGAATCGAATCATGCATACAGACTCCAAGACTACTGACTAAGTTGTTCCAGTGCAAAGGCTTTTTAAGGCAATCTGATTATTTGAATATGTACTATTACTTTAATTATTTTAATATTAAAAACTGTTGCTTGTTTTTGCCGACATCTGTTCAGTGTGTGCTGACCTAAGGGGAGGGAAGGGAATGGGCAGACATATTCTTTTTGTCTTCCATAACCTTCTGCTGTCATTGCATTCCAGACACGATTGGATTATCCAAAAGGAACTCTAAAATACATCTAATCACTCAAGATCTTGGGCCAAGCAGAGATATTTGGTCAGTACAAGGACACAGCCAGATTGCATTGAAAAGATAAATAAAGCTTGTAAGCTTGTGTAAATTTCTGATGCAGTAGTCTGCCTGACTAAAATATTCTGTGGTTTAAGTCCCACTAACCGTAAATACATTTACATTTGATGACATGAAATAAGTACAATAATTAAATACAATCATTCATTCTTCTTCAGCAACTGCTTCATCCTGGTCAGGGCCACAGTGAATCTGGAGCAATCTCAAGAATACTGGGCACAATGAAGGTATACACCTTAGAAAGGACAATTGTCCATCTTAGCGTATCATACGGTTCATTCATTCACACCCAGGAGTAATTTAGAGTAGTCAATCCACCGACTGGCATTGAAACACATCTTTGTTGAACACCCAGGAATATAGGAGTTGTGCAAGATTTAGAATTGCCCACACAAACGTTTGTTATAGGACCTAAACTAGGTTGTATTCGAAAGCAGCCAAAAATGAGGAAAAAGATTGTTAAGAATACCAGCAAAAACACACCATAGAGCAGGATATTGTAAAAAGTCTGGATTTAACATTACACAATGAGCTTTGTGTGTCTAGGAGGAAACACATGTTTGCCTTACCATCCTTGGTAGATAGTTGTCTTATGATAGGAGTTGTTGTGTGATAGTTAGCTAGTGGGTGGAAATTTGGCAAGTGGGGAGAAAATTGGGGGGGGATCCAAAATAAGTCTATAAAGCATCACTATGAACCAAAACTGAGTAAATATTAATTACTTTTCACAAACAATCATTCATGGTTAAGGTAACTGTTGTTGGTAATCAGCCATGTTAGTTGCTTATCTGGACCTTTGTAATTAAAGAACTTTCCAGAATGTAGCTCGACCTTCATAAATTTTAGTTGAGCAGCGCTGCTGTAAGGGATGAAGGAATGTATGTAAAGATTGTATGTTTTATTTATTTTTTTGTGGGGAAAAAAGCCAATACACCAAAAGTTTTGGTTTTGCAGCTCCTGAGTGGTGCAACAGAACTAGAGATGATAGAGTCTAGAGATCAAAATTGGCCATGCTCTCTGGGTGTGAAGGATGGTAAATTCTCTCTGCCCTGTCAATAAAAGATGAACACAAGCCACTCTTGGGTGCCTATTCAGTTCATGTACACACAAGAGGGTAGATAGAGCTTTCCTCTCAATGTATTACGCTGCCTTGAGACAAAGCATGAGCAGAAGGTTGAAAATATGTGGTGGTTGGCTTCATATGTCTCTGAGGAAGCGTTTTTGTGTTCACCCTCCCCACTTGGTAGGTTCACAGGTTAACCTTAACTGACAGGTAAGCATTAACACACATATATTAATATAGGATACATTTAGCAATTACTGAGTGACAAGACCGAGATTTTTGTGAAATAAAGAGAGGTTGTGCGAAGTTAGAAAGTGTAAATGAAATACAGCAGTGTACTTTCGTTATAACTGGTTAGTAACTAAACCAAAGTATTGAACCATTTTGTCATAATTGGTTATGATATATGAGGTTACTGCGGAAGAAGTGCATTATATAATTTATTAGCCACTGAAAAGACCTTTGAAAAGAGTTCTTTGTAAGTGCTATTTTTTTTAAATAGTATCCAGGATGAAATAGGAAATCAGTGAAGTTCTTAAAAAACAGAACAGTCATGTGGTCTGTTTTGTGTTTGTTTTTTAGTACCACTCAGCTGGCTTGTACTTTCTGAATACACTGCAATTTGTTTAGTAAATTTTAATGATCAAGATGATTATCAAAGAATTTCAGCATCATGAAGGCTGGGACTGGTGTAGAGATTTTAATAGCCAGTTTAAGTTAAAAAATTATAAATCAAGCTGAAAAGCAAGTGCAGGGTCATGTGTTTCTCTTAGGCACTAAACTACACACCTCAACAACTCATATACTTTAACACATACATGATTGCCTTATATGAAAACATCATGATTTCACATAAGGCTCAGAACAGCTAAAATTTATTGTAACTCTAATTCCAATTCCCATAACCCCCAGCCAGCAACCATGTCAAGTAAACACATATCCAGATTTCTGATTACACAGCTGTTCCTAACCAAGCACACATCTTTAAATAAGACACTTATTCTCACTTACTCATTGTGAAGCGCCAGCATTGCACCTGCAATGTTACTAAGCCTTTTAATTATTTTTCATTTGTCGTGCTGATCTGCTTTGCTTTGCTTTTTATCATTTACCCATTTGTCCTGTCTAGGTAATGCCTGTTTGCCAATCCCCTGAACATTTGCTGCTTACTGCTTTGAGTATTGCCCAAAACCAAAAACCTGGACTTGTCAGTCTGTCTGCATAACAGTAATGAGTGGAAACCTGATTGAAAGGGCTCAGAGAAGCAGACCCGCCATGATGTCCGCAGTTGTTTATTATAGATAATATTGTTAATTGGAACTTTGTTGCTAAGGGACTTGGTATTTTTCCAAGCACAAAAACTAAACTCAGTCTTGAATTCTGAGTTCAATTAGTCAAATATCAAACCTGCAGATGTATTGGTTTTACAAAAAAAGTTCATTAGTTAATTAATCCCAGATAGATTGATTCAGGATTGTGCATGTTTATCACAAACTGAAAATGTGATTAATATGGCTTGCAGTAAAGAAAAATAAAGTATTTTTAGCAATAGAACAAGAGATTATGCCATTTCTTACAAATAATAACAACATATAGTATTTTTAATAAATAATAAAATTAATAATACTCTTGTCAAAGCAGCAACAGTAAGAGAAATGGCATGGCAACAAATTTCTGGCATTTACTCCATAAAATTATAATGTTCTGTAGTTTCTTTATCTTGCAATATTTAGATTATGAAATGTAATAAGATGTTTTATATATTTTTTTATTTTTTAACTTGTTGGTTAACATCTAATTTAACCACACCTACCACAGTAATAATAAGTAATAATTTTGAGAAATGTTATGATTAATTTATTACAGAATTGACTATAGAAGCTTTCTGCTTTTTGTGTTATGGCATAATTTAGATACATTTGTTCATTATAAAGGCTTAGTAAATGTTATTATTTTATCTTTAACTGGTGGAAACAGGCTTCTGCAAATTTAATACTGTCACGGATTTCCCCTTGTGCTGTGTGCTCAAGCATTTAGCACGCATGAAGTGCCCAGAGTGCGACAGCGCACACGTCCGGGTTGTCAGTGACACGGTTTACTTTTGAGGCATGTGTTTTGTTTTGGTTTCTCCGCCCTTTTTATGTTATTGGTTGTCACCTTCATGTGTCATCATTATTCACAGCTGTTTATGTTTTACCTTTGATTACGTTAAGTATTTAAACCCTTCGTGTGTCTTTGTTCAGTGCAAAGTATTGTGTGTTTCTATGTTTTCCACCAGACCCGTACTAATACTTCAATCCTCGTTTCATTATTTTTGATCCTATTTTAGTCTTCCTGTTTATTGATTCTGATTTCGCCTAGTCTATCCTGTTTGCTGTTCACCTGACATTTTGCTTGTTTTGACTACAATTGTGATACACAATTTGCCTGCCTCTTAATAAAGCTCTTAACTGCATCCTGCATCACTTCCTTGCAAACCTGACAAATACATGCTCTCCAGATGTATTCATTTGTGAATGTAATTTTATTAGTACCCGCCAAGGAAACAGCAAACAGGAAAACTCCACTTGTTCAGAAGAAATCCATCCTTGTGGCCTCACATCAGTCATAAAACCATGGTTACATGCATAGCCTTCCATAAACAAACCAGATCAAACATATCTTCAATTGTAAGTGGTCTTGGGGAAAAAAAATTTGACTAACGGTGTTATTCACAGTGATGGTGCTGAAGCCAAACTCATCAAGTCAACAAGTGCAAGTACATTTTTTGCAAGAATCAGGTGGGAATTTGAAAGATCTACTTTACTTTGATGCAACCCTCTTGACTCATCAAGCTCATAGATGTTTGCAAGCCAAACATATACGAGGGACAGCTGCACTGGGTCCTCGTGTTCAGGTTCCCCTAGTCTCAGGCAAGAGAAAGTGTCCTACAGTAATTTGGCTCAGTATGCTTTTCTATCAGGAGCGGATGGTCTCTAAATTCCCAGTGAAGAAGTGTGCTTTTTCTGGAGTAAATGAGGCAATGCAACATCCCACAAGGCTTATACAGTGTTCTCTCTCAGATGAAAAATACACATGGTTGATCCCACTGATGCCGCAGCATTTGGCAAGTGCTATCTTTCTGCCTTGGATGCTACTCAACCTAACTCTATCTTGAAATATGTTTGTGTTTTCACCATCCCCAGACAGCTGTGACAGCTTTTTAAATTGTTTATCCTCACAAAAATCCTCACCCAAATCAGATGAGGCACATATCCAACCAAACAAGGGGCGAATCCTGGAGCTGCTGCTAGAACACACCGAACAACTGGGATTTGTTCGGCTTCAGAGCAGCAACACAATCATCTAGCAGTGCTGCAAGCTAAAGTTACAAAGCTAATAGTCACCGTGACAAGGACAGAATTCACACAACACTGAATGTTTTGCCTTTTTTTCAATCTAAATATGGATACAACTAATCACATACAGTTAAAAGGTTGTTAATGTATGCTGACACTGACAAGTAAATTAAAAAGTAAAAGTTCTTTCTCCCATGCATGAGTTTGGCACTAAATTTGCATTTCACCATGAAATATACAGTACTACTCAGTTACAGATTACTACAGGCTACATAAAGGGCATAAGGGGTCTGTAGGACAGATTTAACTCTTGATTTTTCATTACAGATCTCAAAGGATTACCATGCTGATCATCAAGTTAGTACCTTTCCCATACTATATCTATATCTACTATAGCTATATACTACATAATGGTTATTAAAAAATTTGGTTCCTTCATTGTATTTTCATTTATTTATTTGGATTTATTTAAATGGATTAGCAGTATATGTAATAAAAAAAATATTTGGCAGTATACATTTTATGGGGTTGCACTGTACATATCTTTGAAACTATTATAGAACGTGTGTTGGCATGAGAAACCACTTCACAGCATGAAATGCTGACCTTTTCTATGAACTACAAACAAGTTTAAGATATCTTCAATCTTTAATCTTCAACGCATAATTGCCAGCAACCTCTACTATACCCCATCCACATGCTGAAGTGTAGGCCTAATGGCTAGAATACGTAATACATATCAAGACTTTATGTGCTTTGATAAATGACAACAATGTGCTTGCAAGTCCAAGAGCAGACACCTGCTGAATTATAGATGCCATCATGCCTTGCTTACAAATCCATTCAATTACAAACCACCAGCTTCCCCTCTGGGCAGGATCAATAGACACTCTGCCAGAAGCATATCTTCCACCTGGGTCCCACATATGTCTAAATGTGTCGTTTTACCATCTTTTCCTTCCTCTGCATATTCACCATGTGTAGCAGTCATTTTTCCTATTTGTCCTAGTGTGGGATGAAATTGTTTTTAGTGTGTATGTAACTCTCTCTGTCTCCTTCTCTCTTTCTTCCTCTCTCTCTCTCTCTACTATGTGTTTAGGATTTCCCAAAAGAGAACCAGATCCACTTTCTTGAACTTTCAAAGCTGTATACAGTTATATAAATATGTCACACCTTGAAAGAAAAAAATCATAAAATGTTAGATTGGCGTTACAATATATAGTACAAAAAAGCAACATTTGGCAAATGTTCTTTGTCATTTGTAATATATTAACAAGAGAAAGTTGCGCTTGAAAGTTCTCAGAATGTTTCAGGAACAGCAAAGACGTTAACCAAAACAGAACATTATGAAATGGTTCCCAAAAATAACTAAATGAGAACTAAATGCCAACGTTATGCAGACTGTGTTTGCTAGGAGGAATCCTGCACATATGTTCAAATTGTAAGAACTTGCAATGGAGTAAAGGCCTGCTGAAAAGTTTTTTTATGCTTGTTTTCAATATTCCTTTAAATCTGATCTGCCTGTGTCCTTCATGGGTCTATCCTGCTGTTCTAAGGTCAGCTTCATCTCTCTTTATGTGACAAGTTTGGAAACAATCCTGGATGGACCAACACATCCAACTCAGGTGCTGCCCACTTTCTTCTGACCTTGTATTTGTCCATCCTTTTTTAAAGCCCTGGTCATGAATAATAAAACATCAGTCAAAAAAGCAGCTGTGTTTCTATTAAATACAGCAAATTTTTATGTTTGACTTTCCTAGTCATTAATCTTGACTTGTTCATGCCCAACTAGATTGTAATAGCTTCATGTGGTACGTATCAATAATTTTACAACCTAACACATCCCCCCGTGAAATACATAACCATCCAATTCAATCAATCAAATATAAAACTATCAGAAGAAGTAGAGTAGTGCTGTGTTTATATTTCTGCAAAGATGTATGAACTACTGTCGGACACTGATGAAGGAGGGACTCTGGCAGAAGTAACAACTGTGCGAATGAACCAATACATTTCTGAATGGTTACGACGTGAATACAATCAGAGGCAATGGTAACTTTAGCCACATTAGCCGTGGAATCTGTTAACAACCTCATTCACAAAGCAGTCTGGTGTAAAATGATTCAGACAAAACGTACACAGTTTTCAAAAAGACGATCACCTTGCTGTATTGTGCATAATAAATGTGCGGTTAGGAATTATGCAGACAGTATAGACAGACAGTAATGAATGGTCACACAATGGTAAATGCCAAAAATACAATAATAAATACCAAGGCCACCATTTATTCCCTACTATATAGAAAAGAGAAGATGCTAGAAAATGTCTTTGAACTGAAAACAGTGATGTACCCTTAACTCCCACAGCATAATCCCGTATCTACCCAAAAGAAATCCAATAATTAAGCTCAATTGTATGTTTTACTTGCATTAGCATTAAAAAGTAAAGCAGATCATATCAAGATTTAAACTGTGTGACCTTTACTATGGTCTGATTACCTAAAATAACAGAGTATTTACCACTCAATTAAGATAGCTTGCACAAAATATTCTCATGTGAACTTGTCTCTATAAGGCATGGTATTAATGTATAGCCATTTGGATGGATGAGCATCCAGATTGCTTATATGTACATACTGTGTGTGTGTGTGTGTGTGTGTGTGTGTGTGTGTTTTAATCACTATATTAAAAATTACATTATTCTAATATATTCTGAATAACATTCAGAACAATTTCCAATACCACTTTCCATTACCATCCATTTGCACCTTTGCATCTTCCCATTCTGTATATAGGTTTCTTTATACTTCACTGTGCTTCTCTTTCCAGCTAGCTTTTGAATCAATTGAAGCTATTTAGAACTTTACCTGTTACAAAAATGCAAAGCACTGCAATAGTCCATACTGGAAGAAATGGTTTTAAATGGAGCACTATTTCAGCATCACTTTGCTTATTAGGCAGAAAGCAGAAATGCTATGACTGTAAAAATGTGTACGTTTGCAGTAGTGATCGTTTGAAAAGTTCCGCCCAGATTTTGAGAAATACATTTTGATCAAGGGCTTATTCAAGGGTTTGATGATGATGATGACGATGATGACGATGATGATGATGAGGAGGAGGACGATGTCGATGACGATGACGACAATGATGATGATGATGACGATGAGTATGAATGATGATGATGACGATGATGATGATGACGACGATAATTATGATGACGACGATGATGATGATGATGATGATGATGATGATGACCATGATGATGATGATGATGATAAACAGATATTTAGAGTAAAATTTAAAGCCATAAAATAGTCACGTGCTGAAATTGGGACATTTTCTTATATATAGCTCTGAACACTGTAGACTTGGCTAAAATATTTACATTTACATCATTTTGCAAACACCCTTTATCCAGAGCACCTTACATTTATCTCATTTGTACAACTGAACAGTTGTGAGTTAAGGGCCTTGGCCAAGGGCCCAGCAGTGGCAGCTTGGCGGTGATGGGATTTGAACTCACGACCTTCCAATCAGAAGGCCAACATCTTAACCACAAGTTTTTAAGGTCCAGTTTTCCAAAAAAAAATTAAAAGGGAGAAAATTGCATTTAAAGAGTCTACTCAGATTTGAAACAGATTGAATGTAAAATAGAAGTATTTTCACTGATGGGCACAGAATTTTTGAACCACACTTAAAACTTGGTTTAAGCACGTACATACAGTATATATGTGTGCACAGCTCTGAAATCTGAGACCAAAGCAAAAAAATTCTACTTACATAATATGAAGTCAATGGGACCAAGAACTGATCCCAGAGACACTCCTTGACAAGCGGTGGAAACACTTACTGTATATTTCCAACATATAAACCACAGGGAAGACTGAGTTGGGAATCATCATCAGGACTGAAGACACTGAGATGCATGAAATCAGTAAGACTGTAAAGCATCCATCCATTCATTTTCTGTACCGCTTATCCTACACAGGGTCACGGCTGAGCCTGGAGCCTATCCCAGGGGACTCGGGACATAAGGTAGGGACACCCTGGATGGGATGCCAAATTATCACAAGGCACAATCACACACCCATTCACACACAACGGACAATTTGGAAATGGCAATCAGCCTACAACGCATATCTTTGGACTGGGGAGGAAACCAGAGTACCCAAAGGAAAACCCTGAAGCATGGGGAGGACATCCAAACCCCCCCCAACCTAGGAGGTGCACGTTAACCACTAAGCCACCATGCCCTCTGACTGTACAGTAGATTGTGAAGAAATTACCTGCAAGATAAAATGAGGGATGTTTTCAAGTACTTTTCCAACCTGGATTGCTGTAGATATTTAGTGAAAGGAAGGTTATTTTTGATGTGACCATTTGTGAAGATGATGCAGAAGGTTAATGTGCTGCTGCCCTTTTTTCACACAGGTGATTATTCCTAAAACAGTGTACTTGCTCCCAGAAATTTGAAAGACATGTCCTCACTGACTGAAATCACGCTCACTCATTAATATTCTTTTCATGTTGTCAGATATTGACATTTCAAGGTTCCAACAAGCAAAAGCTTATCAAACGATAATGAAATGTTCCATAAACCAATGAAAATATATAGACAATTTGTTCATATATGATCCACAGCATCATATATGCTTGGAAGAGTGAGTCACCACCTCAGTCCTTGACCTCAGAACTTATGGTCATTAATGTTTGTTTAATTGAAATTCCAGGTAGCAGGTTGCATTCAATTTTCTTGAAGTTCAGTGGGTAAATATAAGAAATGGACTACTGATCCAATAGGATTTGGCATCCACTTCATTTGAAGAGAGATGGCATAAAATGAACTTTCACTCTGTCATCAAGCAAAATATTACGACAAGCATTGAGATGAGAGGTTTTATGTGGGGCACATGCTGGGCAGTTTTGCAGATTGGAACTATAAAATAAATGGATTATACGTTATAATATGCAATTACAGCACATCTTGTTTTATACCCCTTATACCACATGTTTTATACCCCTTATACCACAACAATGTAGTAATTTTTAATATATCAATGAATGACATGATGCTTTTACCCATTTATTGTTGCTTTCAATATTTTGGATCGTCAATGAAATGAGTTAGTTTATATAATGTTATCGATAACATACATTAAATATAGCAGCTAAAAATAGTTATAAGCTCCCTTACCAGCCTCTCTTTTTCTCTCACATGAAGTTAGACTAGAAAGCAAAGTTCTCTGCCTTGATGTCTCCCCTAATGGTTACATCATGCTGACACTGGATACTTATTTCATAAATGTTAAATAAACATCTCCTTACTATCTCCTATCTCCTTAATGTATTAGAACAAGAACATTACTATATACATTTCAGCTAGACCTGCCAGTGTCCCTGCTTGCACCCTAATCTTAATACACACCCTTTTAAAACACTATAGAGTAAGAGCACACCTAACAATCTGCGCTCTCTCTCTCTCTCTCTCTCTCTCTCTCTCTCTCTCTCTCTCTCTCTCTCTCTCTCTCTCTCTGTATGTGCACTTCTGCTGCCTGATGTGATGCTGGTGCCAGACCCTCACCTCCACTGCTGAGTCTCCTCTTGCTCTCCAAACCTGCCTGATTCATCCTTATGCTCTATTTCTGCTCAGAGCTTCTGCATGCCCAACATACCCACATTTCAGTAGTGTTGGGTTCGAGTCCACCTTTGTCAAGACCAAGTCCTGTTTTATTATCCCTATATCATACTTATTTGATATTTTATAAGTGTTAGAAAGCAGATGATTTCTTGGGAATGGCAATATTTGAAATGAGTGTCATATTGAATCATCCCACTTAAAATATCTATTCATTTTTAAGTGCCAATATGTTATTTCATGGAAATCATTTTTTGTCACTAAGAAACAGATGTTCCAATTCTGTCCTAACACACAAATGCAATCATCCAAACACTCTAGGAATTATTTTATTGTCACAGTTTTCACAAAAGACAACTAGCAATGCCAACTTACATAATAACCGTAATCATTTATAACCTTTCCTCCTGGTGCTAATTAAGATGCAGTGTGTGAAAAAAGGAAAAACCTGAGAGGAATTGTATACACATAAAATTGAAGTAACATATGTCTTGTGATACACATATCAAAGTGAAATATTCAGGGACAACTCCAGGATTCATATCATTTCCCTAAGATTAATTTTTGTGAGGTAATATGTGTTAGCCTGGCTGTATGTCTCTAGATCTTTGTTTGCCTTTTTCCGAGGTAACTTTTAATGAGGTAAGTTTCTGTTGCTAATTCTGAGGTAAAATCTTAGCATTGCTATGTTTCTGTAGGTTATTCTGTGCTAACTTTTTAGGTTGGCAGTGTTTTGTGTTGCTTATTCTTTGGTAATTAATTAGCTAGATATGTTCATGTTGCTTGTTCTGAAATAACTCATAGTCTAGGTATATTTCTGTGGCTTGTTCTGGGATAACTTCTTATCCTAAACAGTAGTATAGCCAGGAATTAAATAAAATAAGTATGATGTGCTCAGGCAGTTTTAGTGACTGTCAGACAATAGCATTAGTGGTGATGACATGAAGTTATTTAATCATGTAAGGCATGATTTTCTTCTGTGCTTACTCATTAGCCTTGCTAGGCTTCTCTAGCATACAGTATTTTGAGGTACCTTGTAAGTCAGTTATGTTTCTATTGCTAATTCTGATGTTAAAAGTCAGCAAGGATCACAACAGCTTCGGTTTTCTTACTTTTTTTTTTAATCTTGAGAATCATTTTGTCTTTCTGATGTGCTAAGAATCATTTGAGCTGGCAGGTAACACGATATCTGGGCAGGTGGTCTAATCTGCACTCTGAAATAAACATAATTATTATTTATCATGTGCTCACATAAGCTTGGATAGCTGCTGCAGGATGATTATGTAAGCTAAGTCATTTTGCCCTGTGCAGACTAAGTGAAGGTACATTCCATTAACATCCTTCAAACATAGTCAAAAACACAGCAGATGTGACCTTGCAACAAGCTTTTCTCATGAATAAGGCAACGTTACTCTTTTACTCTCTAAAGGGATAAATGTAGACAGAATTACTACCACGTGGTAACTTAGTATCATTTGTTGCAAATAAGGGAGATGATTAGGGGTTCACAGATTGCATTCTGGTTGGTGTTATACCTGAGCTAACTGCATTTTAGTGGATTTTCAACACAAATTTAAGATAAACTGACGGAAAGTGTTTTAGTGCTGCAACATTAATTCAATATCAACATAACACCTTATCATAATGCTTCCAGCTTGATGTTAAAGCTAAATTATACTAAATTAACAACAATAAAGCTGCTAATGGACCAAAGTTAGGGATATCTGAAAATTGTAGCCTTGTGGGGACATATTTGGCTGAAACACTGCTCCCGCCCTACCTTATTTTTTTTGTACACAATAACTGCAGCTTAATTATAAAGGAGAACATCCGGTCTTCAGTCCGTAAATTGAATTAAACGCAACTGGATTATTCAGCAAGCCAGTGATCCAAAGAATAGGAGTAAATCCTAGTCCTAGACATAAGTGAATAAAATAAATAAAATTTGTATTGTGTGTTTACTCAGGTTGCCTTTGTTTTGTGTTGTATTTCATTTGAAGATCTAAAACTATTTAGTATGAGATATACACAAAAACAGAGGAAATCAGGAAAATACTTTTTCACAGCACCATATATTGTTTAATGAATCCAAGTCTGTGAGCGAGGAAGTGCATGCTGGCCCCGAAACAGCTCTACCAATATCGACTACCCTAGCTGAGGCACGAACTAAGCAGTTTTGGTACACCGATCCATAGCGCTAGCCGCCAAGTTGATTCCAGGAGCAATGTACGCGAGGGTAGTGGTGCTTGTGTGACACAGTGAGGGGTCAGAAATGTGAGAACTGCAGTGCATTCGGCTTAAGAGGAAAATAACAACTCAAAATCGCCTTGTCCCTGCATGGCCAAACTCCAAGGCACCAAATAATAAAGGAATAAATCACTCTTAACTTAAACGACCCAAATATTTATCTCTAGCCTCTTCTTTAGTCTTCTTTTCCTTAATCTACTTTCTCTGTACTTCTAAGCTCCCCTTCTTCCTTTTCTTAAATCTATTTTCCCTTCATTCTGAGCTTCCTTACTTTCTTTATTGTTTCATCTTTAATTCTCAAATTCCTTTCTTTCTTTTACTCAATGTTTTCTGTCCAATTCTAATCTCCTTTTCTCTCTGTGTGTGTGTGTGTGTGTGTGTGTGTGTGTGTGTGTGTGTGTGTGTGTGTAACCTATAAGATTACATCTGGCAAGTGAGAATGTGAAATCTGCTTTATGTGATCCCTTCTTGCTGGTGTTTCACACCCAGCAGCTGGCTTTGCATATGACCACAAATAACCTATCAAGTAGAAACTACATTCGAAGGGCGCTGCGTAGAAACTGGTTATGGTGCCTGGTACCTGAGAGGGCACTCACAGTGTTACAAAAGGAAAGGTGAGTTAATGGCATACGATGGATACCGTAATTTCCGGACTATAAGCCGCTACTTTTGTCACACGCTTTGAACACTGCGGCTTAAACAATGACGCGGCTAATTTATGGATTTTTACCGGCTAACGAGCTTCATGCCGCCAAAACATTTAGCCTCGTCACATCGGACCAATGAAATTACCGAACAGGTCACAGTGGACCAATGAAACCGTTCGAATTAAATCAAACGCACTCAGTCATTTTGCGCTTCATGCACACACCCTCATCATGGAAAACACATGAAGAAATGCATATGATGCAGCTTTCAAGTTAAAGGCAATCGATCTGGCTGTCGAAGAAGGAAATAGCATGCGAAGAGCAACTTTTGCTCAGGTTTGCCAGTGGATCCTAACAGCGTGGAGCAGTGTCAAAAAATCACCAACGGGTTTCGAAAGGCTGGACTGCTGCGTGATGAAGAGTACAGCACAAGCTCAAATCTGAATTTGCCTCGAGATGTAACTGACATTGAGAGCGACAACGAAAGAGAGACTGAGGAAGTGTGTGACGAAGTACCGGTAATTCTGAGGCTGTTCAATTCCGACACTGAAGAAGACGATTTTAGTGGTTTTAGTGCGCAGGAGGAAGATGAAGATAGCGATCAATGACTTTTCCTGGTAGGCAACTGTATTTTTATTTTTATTTTTTTAATCAGCCGTGTTACAGGCACTGTTCGGAAAAAAACATTTACGGTACGTATTTAATTAAAAGTTAAAAATAAATCTTTGTGTAACATCTTTCTGTGTAAATATCTCATGCTACAACGTGGACTTATAGACAAGTGCGGCCTATATATATGTACAAAAAAAATATTTCTTTTTAAAGTTAGTCGGTGCGGCTTATATTCAGGTGCGCTCAATAGTCCGACAATTACGGTATATAAAGTCTTTACACCCCTGTTAAAAATGGCAGGTTTTTGTGATGTAAAAAATTTAATGTGAAATTACAAGTTCTAAAAATGAAGTGGAAAATGATCAGAGACATTTTAGGAAAAATAAGTGTGCACACCCAAATACTTTGTTGACGCACCTTTTGATTTTATTACACCACTCAGTCTGTTTGGGTAAGAGTTTATAAGCCTGGCAGATCTTGAATTGGCAATATTTTCGAACTCTTTATTGCAAAAACATTCTAGATACATCAAATTGTACGGGCATCTCGCGTGCACACTTTAGGTCACCCCACAGATTTTTAGTTGAATTCAGGTCTGTGCTCTAGCTAAAAAACATTGATCTTTTGGTTAAGCCATTCATTTGTTGATTTGGAGGTATGCTTTGGGTTATTGTCATGCTGAAAGGTGAAATTCCTGTTCTTCAACTTGATAGCAGACACCTAAAGATTTTGCACTAAAATCAACTATTATTTGTAACTATTAATGATTCCCTCCACCTTGATAAAAGCCCCAGCAGCCCTAAAGCATGATGTTGCCACCACCATGCTTCACTGTGAGTATGTTCTTTTTGTGATCTGCAAGCATACCTTTTGGAATTGGTCTCATCAGACCATAACAAATTTGTCCATGTGGTTTGGAGCGATTTATTTGGGCTTGGATGTTTTTTTTGTGAGAAAGGGCTTCCATCCAGCCACCCTACACCATAGCCCAGACATGTGAAGAATATGATGGATTGTTGACACATGCAGAGAGTAATCAGTACTTGTCAGATATTCCTGCAGCTCCTTTAATGTTGCTGTAGGTCTCTTGGCAGCCTCTCTGGTCAGATTTTGTCTTGTCCTTTTATAGATTTTTGAGGGTGGAAAAGTTCTGACATGATTTATCTTAGTTTCTTTTTTTTTTTTTTACATCACAAAAACCTCCTAACAGGGGTGTGTAGACTTTTTATATTCATTGTAAATACATTATATACATTAGTGTATGGCTCAGTTTAAGGCCTCTTTCAGGTTGTAATTAAGTTTTAGCGATAACCATCCTGATCAGCTACTTCTTGTACCACCTCCATTTTCTAACCAAAAGCCAAAAACAAATGGCATAATATTATCCCCCTCCCGTGTCCTTTCCTCTTTTCTATCCTAGATGCAGAGAACCTGATGGAAACCAACATGGACTTGGAGAGAACATGTGAAAACCTGCACAGCCAATAACCCTAGCTCAGGATCAAAGCAGGGACCCTGGAGCTGTGAGGCAACAGCGTTACCTGCTGCACCACTTACTGTGTAATACTTATCAATTTTGAACATGGGCATGATAAAACATACAAACAAGAAGTCAAGCTCAATTTCTTTTTCTTGAGAACTGGACAACCTTTAAGTATCTGCTTATGCTGCTTATTAGGTATACTGTAGCTGACTTTCAGTAGTAATTACAGTAAAACTTAATACATTTGATCCATTAAATGAAAATAAAATTAATTTTTAAAAAACTAATTATGTGAGCAAATTGCAGTTACTTGAAATGAAACACATGATCCATTCTAGGTATCAATGTGAAGCAGAAACAAGAAGGAAGAAAAAGGAAAATGCTTGAATTTTAACCACTGACATCCTAATTACATAAACATGAGTCATGGCTTGAGTCATTCCACACTGTCATTGTTTCAGTGCTCGATGTGAAATTCATTCACAATTCAAGAATAACTAATAACGCATGAATACTTATCATGATTACGTATGTAAATTAATTTCCTACCCAACCCTGGCTAATGTCATTGATATCTGAGAGCATAATTGTTATGTGGAACCTGAAGATGCACACGTGAGCACATTCAAATTTATTAAAAACTTTCAAATCATATTTGGTAACATTTTATTTGAAGGGTACATTCATAGTGCCTTTATAGCATATACATAAGATATTCATAAAACTTACTACTTATGAATGTCACAAAGGCCCATTATATAAAGCATTACTGGTCTTTTTTTTTTACTGTGAAATAAAAGATTAGCTAAATTTTAGGCCATGGTGTGATTAAAAAAGCAAAAGATATAGAGGTAGTAACCGGGTGATCTACCTCTATTTCTCTCAAAGACCCCCAAGTTCTCTCTTTAAGTGTTGCTTTCTTTATCCAGTGCCTCTAAGTGCATGTCCTAACTATTCTTTCCTGCCATGCAAGGGATACGTTTTCACTGACTGCCAGTTACTAGACGTAATTAAAAGATGTCCTGTGGCCTTCCATGACATTGCCACTTTTTTGTGGGGCCTCAAGTGGCTTTTTTAAGCTACACTTTTCTTAGAAGCATTAAGCAGAACATGTTCCTGGAATGTCAAAACAGACCTAGCCATCAAGGAAGTCCACCCCCACCCCTCAATCCCACACACAAAAAAAGTCTAGGGATGTGTATTTAAGTTCTATATTTAAGGATGTGTGTTTAAGTCCTACCTTTTAAGTCCTTCTTTTCTTTCCTGAGGCCTATCTGCTAATCAATAACAAAGATTACAACTCCTATTCATTCTCATATACTTACTACTACATATACTTAATACTTTTTTTTAATGATTGATTATATTGCTAGTTATATCCAAGCAACCCCATGTATTGTTTGTCAATAGAAAAATTTATATTTGTTTCTTGTTGCAGCAGAGTTGCCTTGTTTTTGCTTGTTTACAGCAAAACTGTATTTTTACAGCACTGCATATTGATTACTGCATATTGACAAGCAAGTTGACAGAGAATATTACTATAAAAACACAACTGCAATTTTACAGTTATTCAACATTGCCAAATATATTGGACATAAACAAACATACACTGCCAAATACACATGTTGGAAAATTCAAAAACATACGAGAAACAATAGTTACAAAATTGTTGATCATTGTTTTTGATCTGTAAAAAGTCACAGGAAAAATTTATCACAGATATTGACAAATTAAACTTTCTTGGACATTTACATGTTTAATGCATTAATATTACTCGTGAGCTAAAACTAGCCTGTGAACTGTGTAGCCTACGTAGATACACCGATCAGCCATAACATTAAAACCACCTGCCTAATATTGTGTAGGTTCCCCTTGTGCTGCCAAAACAGCTCTGATCCGAGTGGGATCGAACCAGATGGGCTAGCCTTCGCTCCCCATGTGCATCAGTGAGCCTTGGGCACCCATGACCTTGTTGCCGGTTCACCAGTTGTCCTTCTTTTGGTGGGTACTAACCACTGCATACCGGGAACACCCACAAGACCTGCTGTTTATGAGATGCTCTCACCCAGTTGTCTAGCCATAACAATTTGGCCCTTGTCAAAGTCACTTCCAACATATCATCTTTGAGAACTGAATGTTCACTTGCTGCCTAATATATCCCACCCCTTGACAGGTGCCATTATAAGGATATAATCAATGTTATTCACTTCATCTGTAAGTGCTTTTAGCATTATGGCTGTGGGTGTATGAAGATATGTACAAGAAGATTTTAGAGAAAATATACTGAAACCTATCTACACTTGACCTACAGTGACCTATTTATAACTGGCAAATGCTCGGATAATTTGTTTAGCTTAGTGCATGTAGCTCTAGCCACCTAGCTAATGTGTTCCTACATAGCCAATGTAACTTGCCATCCCACTTACTTGATATAAAATGCTCATTACAGTGAACACAGTGTATTGTCATATACTGCCAAAATTCATCTTTGGCGATCAGGATCTTTCATAAGTGAGTACAATAGAATATATTTATTGTTTGACAGCTATTGTCAAATCCCATGGTGCAATACATTGAAGGCATACTGATACTTGTCAGTAACTCCACAATCTTTCAGTCAATTAAGATATCAAATTACACAATAAGAACTTGTGAAAACCAACTGCAAGGGCCACACAAACCATTCCTCTCCCTCCCTCTCTCTCTCTCTCTCTCTCTCTCTCTCACTCTCTCTCTCTCTGCCCCTCTATTATAGCCATTACTTCACAATGTACTCCATACTTTCCATCATATCATGGCCATAGTTTAATTTGCTTTTAACAATCCAGAGAATGAAGTACTCACACTGTCAAGTTTTGATTGGCTGCTGTCGGACCATTCTGGAAGTTTCCAGCACTTTAACGAAGTTTCTGCTTATGTAATGCTCAAATGAATGTGTCCTTCTCATATCAGAGCACCTCTTATAAACCAGCTGCACATGAATCACTGCAATATCGAAAAATAAAATGATCCTCTCCATGTCCAATGCTACATAAAGTATTTTTTTCTGATAACGAAAGTTTAGAGCTGAGCTGAGCACCAGGCAGAGTAACCTTGACTTCTGGTGTAGAGCTACAATGATGAATTGTCTCAGTAAGGCCAATGTTTTCATTTAACAAAGTTGAGAATCCTCTGTAAGCTTCCATAACAACCCACAACAGCATTTTGTTAATCTACATCCAGACAACACTTGCAGGTAAACTCTATCAGACAGCTACTGTATGTTTTGTTGTTTTGTCTATTCACATACTTATGTTGCAAACATGGCTACATAAACTAATCAGTGAATAAAGGACAAAACTAATTATTGCAACAAAAAAAATCATAAGAATGAATTAATGAATTCAAAATCACTGTAGGGAAAGCCAAAGTCAAGGACGGCCTCCTACTGACACTGGTAAATCAGAGCATTTTTCTTAACAAACATGAGGTCTAGTGTAATAATTAAAGCATCCTCACAACATCACTCAAAACTGTAATTAGTTTAGAAGTACACTTATGTCCCAATTTAGTCTAAATATTAAGTGCATGGGCTCTGCGATGGATTGGCACCCCATTCACAGGTGTACTCCTCCTTGTGCTCTAGGTTCCTCTCGACCCTGAAGGATAAGCAGTATAGAAAATGGATGGTTGGATAGTCGGTGCGTGGATAAAACTACGAATATCTATTTATAGTACACTTTAAAAATATACTACTATATTTTAATGAATTCATGTGTCATGGCCCCCTTTTTTTCAAGGTTTCTGTGTGAAACCAGTATGTCTAAGGAGGCTTTTACACTGGCAGTTTTGTCCAAAACAGATCACAGTTTGCAAGAAAAATTGGTAACATGAAAGCTGTCAAGTGGACTGGGAAGTGCACCAGGTACCAAACCCAAGACTACCTGTAGGAGGTGGGCTGAATTCAGTTGCACTGGAACTGAGCCACGATTCATGATGAATGTGATCGAACGCAACTCATACTCGGGTCCGCATTTGTTCAGGATGTAAAGTAAAGTAACCAGCACATATGTTTTAGCCAATGACATCACTAGTTTAGACATCACATGTACCATGGGTCACAGGGGAACTTTATAGGACATACTGCTTTGCACAATAGCACCAAAATAATAATAATTTTAAAAATATATATGGTGAGTTGCGTTGTGTTCACCATGCATGTTTGTGATGACGTAAGATGAATGCAAATCCACCGTGCACAACACAAATGTGCACAGTGTGAAAACCACCTACTGTAAGCAAGGGTTCTCAAACTGGGACCCCTTTAACTGCAAAATCAATTTCACAGACCCTCTCGATGCTGGCTTAGTTCCATACATCCACCCGTATTCCATACCACTTATCCTACACAGGGTCACGGGAGATCCCAGGGAACTCGGCACAAGAAGGGGAACCCATTGACAACCCATTGCAAAGCACATTTCGAACCCACAACCCCAAAGTGTGAGGCAAAACGTCTTAACCACTGTGCCCCCCTGCAGGCTTATTTTATGAACATAATCTACTGTATATATTTATACATAATTGAAATGTGTCCTATTGGCTATTTATTTGAGGTTTTTTAATTAATCAACTTTCCAAGAACAGAACACGTGTTGATGTTATTTATAGGTTTTTAAATTATTGGTGTTTGGGTTAAACCCATTCAATTCAATGACTAGTCAGACTAATAACTAGAAGAAGTCAGTAATAAATATAATCATTTTGATAATGGTGCATGGTGGTTTCTACCACTGTAACTATTTACTTTATATAATCACAGACCCTGTGTCAGTGCTTTTCTAGCTTCTAGGCTTGTCTCCTACTCCACCAGGCTAGCACTTTGCTTCCTTTGATTCATTTATAGTCTATTTTTGCATTAGCTGTCTGTGCACATGCAACATAATAAACACACATAGAGAACGACCTCATTACAGAGAAGCTTTCTGTTCATTTTATACCACCAGGTCATGCTAAAATGAATACTCAGTTTATTATTGCGTTTTGTTCTCAGGCATTAAACACAGCTTATCATGGAATAAATACAAAGCCTCATTTTGTTGATGCTGACTCAGATGGGTGTTAATGAACCTGCTGTCAGCTGTAAATAGCAGCAGATACTGTTATAAACAGTGATCTCTAGAACAGATGCACCACGAGAGAAAATAATGACATGAAAAGTGTGTGGTCCAAACCAAGGAGAGCTTGTTCTAATGAGGGGTCCGGTGCCTTCATGAAATTAGACGTAGTGAGTCATGATGTCAGTCACCTGGTGCCGAGGTAAAACAATCTGCCTATCAAATACCACTCAAACCCACAGTAGTTGGAGTCATATTTAACAAGAATATTTGGACATTAAGTCCACTTCTGTTTGATACGTGAGTAGAACAGGAAAGGTCAATTGTTCCTGATAATTGAAGGTCGAAGCCACGGACTAACTCCATTTATCTGATGTATCTGCTCTGAATTTACTTTTGAGCTGTTTCTTCAATAGTCGTTGACTACTGAAGGTTAGTCAATGCCATTAAGTATGTAATAAGCACTTTCCAAATGACATCTCACCTGCTCCTGCTGTGTGCAGCTCAAGTATTGCCAGCTCTCACTATCTCAGGGAGATCCTGACCCAGACAGGTTACAGTCTTTGGTGGTTGTACAAAAAAAAAGGCAGTGTATGTTCCAGGTTTCCACAATCACATTTCATTTTTCACAGCTGTACACTCAGGCATAATGACATTTTAATCAGAAAATACTATCTGCTATTATTTATGGTTACTGATAATGAAATGAGCAACAGGATTGATATTACAAAGGCAGATCAAAATGTCATCTGTACAAGTAAATCTGCATCTAAGCGAACAACCCTGTTGATATTGTTTAATTTTAGTTAAACCTTTTTTTTTTACCGATCCATATTTATATTACCCATGCACATGAGCATTTTAACTGTCCTACATGTCAAGTGAAGAAGAAGAGGAAGAAGAAAAGGAGGAAAAGGAGAAACATAAGAGGGAGAAGGAAGAAGATGACAAGTAAAAGAAGAAGAAGGAGGAGGAGGAAAAAGAGAAGAAAAAAGGAGGTAGAGATATGTTGTGGATAAAAATGACATGAAATAAACACGAGGGAGACCTAGTATGAGTAATATGTAATTTTATTGAAGATCTGATAGGGAGTGTTCAGATCCAAATCCGGCCCCTCCGATGAAGGAAAGTGGGAAAGATGACAGGCACCTAGACACACAGAAGCGGTATTAGGCGGATATTGATGAATTGGATTCACATTTTAAGATTAACACACTATGGTTTATTAGTCACAGGGAAAGAGAGTTAAGGAAACGCACACACATAGCTAACACACGCACTCTTACACAGCCAAGGACGGGCGTGCAGAGATATCATAAACACACACACCAAAAAGGCCCCAATGCACACACATAACATTATAACTTTATAAGAATAATAAAAAGGAGTATTAAGATATTATAAGGATAATATAAGGAGTAGTAGGATATGTAGGATATTAGAAGGATAATATAATGATATTATAAAGTAGGGAGTACAGTCAACCACTTGCAAGCAGTATAACCATATATAAAATAGAGATATAGAACAAATATGAAAGGAAATTATAAACCAGAAATACAGAAAAATGTCAAAGAAACTTACTCATAATTCAGATGGTGAGGATTCTTGTCTCGCGAGGAAGGGTCAGGCATGGTGTAGATGAGGGTCTTAATTTTAAGAGAAAACCATGAGGAACCATTTATAAGGGTAGCTGAGTCAAGTTGCACACACACCCCCCCCCCCCCCCCCCCCACCCGTGAGACCAAGGTCTCTCAAAATTGTTTTCTTTTTCTCCCAATTTCCATCCTACAGGTACATTTGATAAGCCTCTTTCAAAACATCATGGTAAATTTGATAAGCCTTTTTTTAAACATGGTAATGTAGATGAGCTTCTCTTTTTTTTTTTAACCCTATTGGTATTGATATTATAGTCTTTCTAAAATATATTGGTTATTTACTGTGTAAATACAGTATAAATACTGGAGCTTGAACTCCAGGTGTCAGATCACTTCTGAGAATTCTCATCGGTGGGGATCTCGTGTGGTGGAAGGGAACCAATAAATCTGGAAACTTGCTTCTTCTCACTCACGGCTGGTGTCTTATTTTTCTTTCTCCAACTGGGTTTGCAGATGTGAGTATTTGCTTCTATGTTGAATTTTTAAGTGTCTCCAGGTAATAGGCTAAATTTGAGCCAGCAGGTGTCAATATCTTCTTGTTTCTCGGTGATGATAACGACATCGTCAGCATAAGCAGATAATTTAAAAACTGTTTCACATCCAGGAAGGTTTACACCTGAAAGAGACCGTCTTAATCTGTGTAGGAGAGGCTCTATGGCCAAGGAGCACAGCATGCCAGATAATGAACAGCCTTGTCTGACTCCTCTCTGAACCTTAAATGGAGCGCTTAAACCACCGTTGATCTTTAAAATACTCTCAATGTCACTGTACAAGACTCGCACCATGTTTATAAAACCCGAGCTGAACCCGAACGTGTCTAGAGTCTGCCACAAATACTGATGTTCAACTCTGTCAAAGACCTTTTCCTGATCTAAAGAAATCAAACAGATTTCACAGCCCAATGAATTGGAGAGGTCCAAAACATCACGAGTTAGAATGATGTTATCAGATATCAACCTGTTGGGTATACAATAAGTCTGATCAACATGAACGACATGCTCCATAACGTTTCTCAGCCTCATGGCCAACACCTTTGATAAAAGTTTGTAGTCAGTACTGAGAAGGGCCACTGGTCGCCAGTTTTTGATCTCCTGTAAATCTCCTTTTTTAGGGAGAAGAGTAAGGATTGCTCTCCTGCAGCTCAGTGGTAGTTGTCCTTTGTTCAAACTGTCTCTGAGAACAAACAGTAGATCTTTTCCGATCACAGGCCAGAACACTTTATAAAAGTCCACAGGAAGACCATCAATACTGGGTGCCTTACCCCTCTCTAGGCTCTGCAATGCAGAAAGTAGCTCGTCAGCAGAGATTTGAGCTTCCAGCTCTGCATTAACGTCCTCGCAGACCTTGGGTAAACCCTCATAAAAGGACTGCACCACCTCTGGTTTCTCTTGGAACTCTTTCCTGAAAAGCGTCTCATAAAAAGCAACTGCACATTTATGGATCTCCGCAGACTCCTGTAGCAGCTGCCCGGTGCTGGACCGCAGAGAGTGCATGAGCTTCCTCTGTCCATTCCTGCGTTCAAGGCCGAAGAAAAAGTGAGAGGGTGCATCATTTTGACAACGTTTTGATGACGAGAGCGAACCAAAGCACCTTGGGCAGAAAAACCCAACAGGTTAGATAGAGCTGATTTTTTCCTCTGGAGAATTTTAAAATGTTCTCCTTTTCTAGTGGAGTCTGCCAAATCTTGCAGCTTCACTATTTCACTCTCCAAATCTTTCATAGACCTCATCGTGTCCCTTGTGACATTGAGAGTATATTGTAGGCACAGCTGTTTGATCTTTCCCTTCCCTATGTCCCACCACTGTTGTAGAGAAGTGTATTCAGATTTTGTTTTTGTACAACTTCTCCAAAAATACACGAGAGCATCCTTAAAAACATTATCAGACAGCAGAGACACATTAAAATGCCAGTAGGCACTATTACATTTCACATCCTTGATAAAGAAGGAAACTCGTACAAGGGAATGGTCTGAAATACCAACTGGGTGTATTAAACAGCTTCTCAGCATGTTGCTTTGATGTGTGAAGCAGTAAAATCCATCAAGCCTGGCCAAAGACGAAGAATGATCTTTTACATGAGCCCAAGTATATTGACACTGAGTGGTGTGGAAGAGCCTCCAAACATCACATAGATCATTCTCCTCGATTAATTTAACCAGACATGCCTTGCTAGCTCCATGTGGCTCTGGGTGGTTTCTATCTAACATTGCGTTTACAGTGCAGTTAAAATCACCACCCAGGAACATGTATCCATCATCACCACAATTACTAATAACAGTATTTAAAATATTTAAGAAACCCACCCTTTCAGTTGGAGCATATACATTGATAAAGATCAATTTGACATTTTCAAATACAGCTTGTATTTTTAACAAACGACCCTCAATGATTTCCTCAGTCACACAAGAGATGGGTAAAAAGTCTCTAGAAAACAAGATGCCAACTCCACCGCTGTTACTGCTCTTATGGCTGAGAAATATTTCCCCATCCCATTCCTTCTTCCATGCAGTTTCATTATCAGCTGTGCTATGTGTTTCTTGTAAGAAGATGACACTTAGCTTCTTGACCTTAAACAAGCTGAAAATGGATGCTCTCTTCACATCCTCTCTAGCACCATTAATATTTAAGGATCCCAGCGTTATGTCACACATAGCAAATGTTATGCTGTATTCGGACAAAATCGTGAGATCAACACAAAATAGGGAAAAGCAAAATGTGAGACACTTAACCATCTTCCACTATTTGCTCTCTAACTTTTGTCATCAGTTTTTTAAGACGAAACACTTCTTGGTCGGTGAAGGTTGGCTGGCCGGTGCGTTCTGTGTTGTTCATAAACAGTCTAACAGAGTTAAGGAACAATTTTAAATCTGGAAAAAACTCATCAACTTTAACTGATCTCATGCCTTTTGTCCTGTTTAAAAACGACTGAATTCCAGTGAAGGAGTAAGCACCCTCCACCTCCATCTGTGAGTCTCCACTTACATCACTTTCCTCACTTTCACCTTCTTGCGTGTTTATAAAACCATTCTCTGCCTGAGATGAACAGCTCATTGGATTAATGTTTGCAAAAAATGTTATCAGGTTTATTTACGTCTACACACATTCAAACATATGTAGTGACCGTATCATCACTCATGAGAAAAGATAAAAGGTTTATGTTACAACATTTGCAAAGCCTATTCCCTAATTTACAAAATCAATTTATAATATCTGATAGATTTAGTAAAATTCTCATTAAGAGAAGAAAAGCTTACCACAGTGTCATGGGAGGACACAGATGAGCATAACATAATGCATTGGCAAACAATGAGGAATATACATATGCAAACAGTTTTAAAGGTTACATGCCAAATTAAACCTGAATAAGCAATAGATAAGTCTCTGTCATGCATCCGTCATGGATTGAATGACCTTGTCTGTTGGGTAACATTTACATATGGAGAATATATATATATATATATATATATATATATATATATATATATATATATATATATATATATATATATATATATATATATATATTAATAGGACATCTATTTTTTGAATAAAACCATTCAGTAAAGTACGGGTAATTTTGACCCCCTTTATACATTCGTGAAGGTTTTTTTTTTTTTTTTTTTTTTTTTGGTTCATGCATTGTAGGGTTAAATATCAAAAATCTAAAAGGTGTTTCTCATACCTGACACCTAGATGAACACTGTACAGTTGGATGTGTGACTTTACATCATTCCCTGCAAATGCTATTGAGCTTTAAATAATGGTATATTTTGTGTATACGCCTATTCAGTAATAAAATACGTCAATATTTATATATGATTTAATAGTTTATTTTAATAAATATCAGAAATCTGAAAGGTGTTTCTCATACCAGACAACTACATGAACACTTTACAGTTGGTTATATGACTGTAAGTCATTCAATTCAAATGCTATTGAAGTTAGAAACATGTTTAACAATGTCGTATGTAACTTTACAGATGGTCCATTAATTTCCGCTTATCTGTCAATATCGAACGTCCAACATCAATCCAACTTTATACCCAGTTTAAACCCAAACAATCTAAAAACGACACGGAGGAACGTTCGTTTAAACATCATCGGTTGCTCAAAAATAGACACTAGTTGGATCAAGGGACTCCGTTGGAGATAAACGTTTCTATCTAGGGACTCAGATGGAGGTAAACACGAGCGGAACACACAGCGGTGGAAGTGCGACGCCTACTGAAGTAGAAAGATACTGACCGTAAAAATAAAGTATATTAAAATACTGTATATTAAATGATTATATTAGAGGTGAAGTGAGCGGCGGTGTGTTTATATAAACAGTTATCAGTTATATAAACTATAATATAATACTAAACTATAATACTAAACTATATATATATATATATATATATATATATATATATATATATATAATCTCAGTTATATAAACTATGTATGCCGTTTTGCTAATATATCTGAGTTTTATCGATAATCCTATTTTTAAATCTAAACAACTAGAATTTTCTCGGACTTGTTGGAGTTGATGTTTATTGGACAAAAAGTATTATGGAATAATGTTTCCTGCAGTGCGTTTTGAGATTTCTTCTGGGGTTATTTTAAACCTACATGCTTAACCGTCTCAAAAATATTTATTTAATTATACATAATTGGTGTGTGTATATATTTACATTTTATGACATTCATTCTATATTTGTTGTCAGTAACCATTGGAATTGAGACCATCAAGACTTTCTTTGTGTGTGTTTGTTTGTTTTATTGCGAACACACATCTCTCGCTCTGTTCCAGGGGTCTAGGGAACCTGAGGAGGAGGAATGTTACATTTGTTTAAGCAGCATCACTGACATGTGTGAGTGTTTCCTCATTCACCTGAAAACAGAAACATTAAGTGTACACACCATCACCTTTATTTTAAGTGCTGTTGATTAGCTCAGTGAGGTGTTGAGATCATGTATCTAACAAGGAGGTCAGAGGTCAGATAGCTCTAACAGATAGCCAATGACGAGGTTCTTCGTTGCTGTCCAGGTGTGAAGGTGTCCAAAAAGAACAAAATTATCCATGCGCTCTGTGTGAGTGATGCGATACACTCACCGTCTACTTTATAAAGACATGAGGGATCAGAATTTATTTTGTGTTATTTTACACACATTATATTTGTCAATACCAATGACTTAGATGAAGATCAAAATATTGCAGTTCTGTGGGTGGAAACACCTTGTCGATGAAAGAGAGATCAGAGGAAAATGGGCAGATAGGTTTGAGCTGCCAGGAAGGATCTAGTCACTCGTATAATCACTCTTTACAAACGCGGTGAGCAGAAAACCATCTCGGCATGCACAAAAGATCAAACCTTTAGGTGGATGAGCTACAAAAGCAGAAGAACAGGAATCTGAGGCGATCATGGGCATGGGCTAATAAATAACTGGGTCTTTTCTAGTCTTTACAGATTTCGTAGCAAAAATGACAATGTTGTGGTAGAGCAACAAATTCAACTGATTGTGTCGACTAATGTTATGGAGCATGTGGTCCAACATTTCTTCACTTCCATGCTCACAACTTTAGTTTCTGCCTGCAGCCAGTTCCCGATTACTGTTTGACGTGTCTGTGTGTTGTGTGCGCGTGCAGGTGAACAATGTGAGGTCAAAGTGCCTGCTGTCACACTTGAGGAGTGCCCAGTGTCCAGGGGAGTGTGTAATGTAAGACACACACACACACACACACACACACACACACACACACAGTCCTTCACTGCATTTCTATACCTCAGTGATTTGGATGTAATAGAATACAGTCAATATGTAATAGAAGTCAATATGCATCACTGCACAGGTAGTGGTGCTGTGTGTGTGTGTTTGTCCATGTTCAGCATAGATTTCACTTCCACTGTATCTCCCGCTGGCTAGAAAGGAGCAACACATGTCCTGTGGACAGGAGTTCATGGACATTTGAGGATGTGTGATTGCTGCAATACACACGATTCTTTTATTTTAAAATGAATAAACTACTTTAAAAAAAAAAAAAAGTTGTTTCTATAGTAACAGTTCATTGACTTCGACCAACTAAACTATGGAACTAACAAAGTTTGATAACTATCAAATAACTATAAACTGACTATAAAAGGGATCCTGTGTCTGGAGTTAATAAATAAAGTGTAATTATTGAGAAATTAAGAAGAGTAAAACACTTTGGTCCATGCTGTTATGGGAAAATACTCAACTTCAGGGTGGAAACAGTCGCTCTGCATTGGTACACCAACAGCAACGTTACTTGATTGTCTACGTTGAGGAATAAAATAACGTTCAATCCCATCACAGTGTGACCCCATTCTTACAGTAACAAGTTACTGATTCTACGCTCATATGCTATTTTCTTCTTTTTAAATCTAATCTTTCATGTATCCAATTTATTAAAGCATATTAAAGCAGTAGTGTCTTATGGATCTTTTACATCAGAGGATCTCAACCTTTTGCAACTAAAGTGTCTTAGCCTTCCCTATCATGTGGCACACCCTATATTGGAGGAAAAAAAGGTATAATGATTATCCATTCTATATAAAATATATCATTCAATTTGAAAAGCAATAAAATACACTAAGTACCCAAATGATGCCCAGTCTTTTTTTTTTTTTTTTAAATTCACACCACCTCCTTCCCATCTCTCCATGCCCCCCTGGTTGAGAACCACTGTTTTATATGAACACAGCATGGCTGATTTTGTTTCATGATGCATTCTCCTTCAATATTAAAAACCCACAAGGCGTCAGATCTACAACAACCCAAACCTTTATTGATTGAAATCGCCGTTGAGATCAAAATAAATGCTCCTGGATCAAGGGGGTAAGGGGGGGGGGGGGGGACATTTTACCATGTCATTTTTCTGTTTTGTTCACAGAGTAGAACAGAAAAAACCCAACACCAATTCAGAAAACTTTAGTTAAGACCTGACTGGATGGAATGATGGTCAGTTTAACTCTTTTAGAATAATCTCCATGTCAGCTTGGGTTAAGTGCAGTAAAGGATTGGTACACAGTCAGGGTGAAAAGACATAAAAATCAGTCAGGTTCAGTATCAAAGGCAGTGACTGGACCATTTCAAACACCAATCGCAGCCCGGTTCTGTTTACAGTGTGATTCAGGACTGTTCCAGGAAGTGTTAAACTGAGACCGTGTGGTCTCCCCCCTTCTTTTTTCCCCTTTAATGGTTTACACTGATAAGCTGTTCCCTATGCCTAACTCCTTCATGGTGGTGTTCCATCCAATGCTCTCTAATATTCCTGAAATCTATCTAGTGTGCGAGTTAAAAAGCATTTACTACATGTTTCTCTCACCTCCATCCAGTCACCACCCGTGTTAGTGCAGAGGAAGAAATACATCATGTAAGCAAGAGAGAGAGACAGAGAGAGAGACAGAGAGAGTGGGGCAGTAAGCGCTATTTCAGAGCATTGACCTCATCACTAAACACGTGTCCTTCAGCTGCCTAGGCTTGCGGGTTGAACTTGGAGCTCAGTTTGTTGGTGAGAGCCATGATCTTCGGGTTGCCCTGGTATTTGGAGAGGTTGGCTGGATTCTGAGTCACGTCCTGGAAGGCTGCCATCACTTCAGCGTCACACACACACACGATTACATTGATTGCATCGATTATAAAATACCTCAACAATCGTTTGAGAGATCCACATGCTACGAATTCCACGGGCATTGTGGGTAACGTAGGAACCTGTTAACTACATTGAAAATGAGGTGCAAATCAGAACCTGGGCAACTTTGAAGGTAAGACTTTGTTTATGAAGATTAATATGCACGTCCTTAAAGGATTTTTCTCCTTTAATGGCATAAAAACCCTTTTTATTCGTTACTTGATTTAACTAGCATTTTAAGTAGCTACAGATGAAGGTTGATTTGACGGCACTATAACAGCATTTTGAACTGCTTGGGGATTGGTTCCACACCTTCATGGCCATGAGCACCTCTGGTCGTAAAGAGCTCCTGCAAGCCGGGCATGCTGAACAGAGCTCCGCCTGGAAAACCTCCTGAACCTACAGGAGCACGGAACATACACACCACAGCACAATAACACCCAACCAGCTTCCTATTCGTGCTGCATCACATCACACATGCACACACACCTCTGTGTTTATCATCATCATCATCATCATCATACACACCTAGGAATCCTCCTTGTGCCCCTCCTCCTGCCTGGATTCCTGCTCCTACACACACACACACAGTTTTAACAGTACTCTAAGATCCAGTGTAAAGAAACTGCACCACTCTGTCTCACCCTCTGTGCTTTCTCATGCTCCTCCCTTGCGTTCTTCACTCGCTCCTGCCGCTCTCTGATCTTGTATTTACACCGGTGCACCTGGACCTTGTTGACCTGTGAAGGAACATACACACAAGGGACACTTAGTCAGAGAGATACCAAATGCAGACAGACAAAAAGTGGGACATATTGAAGTGTGTGTCTGTACGCACTTTAGGTTGAACCTAATTCAGCATGGCATTGGTATCTTCATCATAGTCCAGTTTGCAGGCTGTAGCCAAATCTTTAGCTGCTTCCTCCCAGTGACCAAGTAACCACACACACACACACACACACACACACACACACACACACACACACACACACACACACAGAGAGAGAGAGAGAGAGAGAGAGAGAGAGAGAGAGAGAGAGAGAGAGAGAGAGATCGAGAGAGAGAGAGATCGAGAGAGAGAGAGAGATCGAGAGAGAGAGAGAGATCGAGAGAGAGAGAGATCAAGAGAGATTGAGAGAGAGAGAGAGATCGAGAGAGAGAGAGAGAGATCGAGAGAGAGAGAGAGATCGAGAGAGAGATTGAGAGAGAGAGATCGAGAGAGAGAGAGAGAGCCTTAAAGCCTCAGAGATGACTATTAAAATTATGTGCATCATCCACAATACACCCACCCCCACTTCAAAAGTGTTTGAAAATGATCACACTCGCAAGTGAGTACACCCCTAACTGAAAATGTCCAAATTGGGCCCAATTAGCCATTTTCCCTCCCCAGTGTCATGTGACTTGTTAGTGTTACAAGGTCTCAGGTGTGAATGGGGAGCAGGTGTGTTAAATTTGGTGTCACCGCTCTCACACTCCCTCATACTGGTCACTGGCAGTTCAACATGGCACCTCATGGCAAAGAACTCTCTGAGGATCTGAAAAAAAAAAAAAAAAAAAAAGAATTGTTACTCTACATAACGATGGCCTAGGCTATAAGAAGATTGCCAAGACCCTGACACTGAGCTGTAGCACAGTGGCCAAGACCATACAGCGGTTTAACAGGACAGGTTCCACTCAGAACAGGCCTCGCCATGGTCGACCAAAGAAGTTGAGTGCACGTGCTCAGCGTCATGTCCAGAGGTTGTCTTTGGGAAATAGACGTTCGAGTGCTGCCAGCATTGCTGCAGAGGTTGAAGGGGTGGGGGGTCAGCCTGTCAGTGCTCAGACCATACGCCGCACACCGCGTCAAATTGGTCTGCATGGCTGTCGTCCCAGAAGGAAGCCTCTTCTAAAGATGATGCACAAGAAAGCCCACAAACAGTTTGCTGAAGACGAGCAGACTAAACTTATTTGATTCAGATTGTGTCAAGTGTGTTTGGCTGCATCCAGGTGAGGAGTACAAAGACAAGTGTGTCTTGCCTACAGTCAAGCATGGTGGTGGAAGTGTCATGGTCTGGGGTTGCATGAGTGCTGCCGGCACTGGGGAGCTACAGTTCATTGAGGGAACCATGAATGCCAACATGTACTGTGACATACTGAAGCAGAGAATGATCCCTTCCCTTCAGTGACTGGGCCGCAGGGCAGTATTCCAGCATGATGACGACCCAAACACACCTCCAAGACGACCACTGCCTTGCTAAAGAAGCTGAGGGTGAAGGTGATGGACTATTGAGCATCTGTGGGGCATCCTCAAACAGAGGGTGGAGGAGCACAAGGTCTCCAACATCCACCAGCTCCGTGATGTCGTCATGGAGGAGTGGAAGAGGACTCCAGTGGCAACCTGTGAAGCTCTGGTGAACTCCATGCCCAAGAGGGTTAAGGCAGTGCTGGAAAATAATGGTGGCCACACAAAATATTGACACTTTGGGCCCAATTTGGACATTTTCACTTAGGGGTGTACTCACTTTTGTTGCCAGCGGTTTAGACATTAATGGCTGCGTGTTGAGTTATTTTGAGGGGACAGCAAGTTTACATTGTTACACAAGCTGTACACTCACTACTTTACATTGTAGCAAAGTGTCATTTCTTCAGTGTTGTCACAAGATATAATCAAATATTTACAAAATGTGAGGGGTGTACTCACTTTTGTGACAGACAGACAGACAGACAGACATAGAAATATTTTTTTCCTGGACTACTGAAATCATGACCAGACTGAATAACTGAGAGTATCTCTAGACCCACCTTGGTCTTGGTGTATTTCTCCAATAGTCTTCACACACTGTCTGGTGATGCAGGCTGAGCTGACTGGATGATCCCAAAGCTGACACACTCTCTGCGCCAGGCACTGAAACAAAATCAATCGGTCTTGTAAACACCTTGATTTAAAAGTACAGATCATTTGACCTCCGTCGAAAGACTGATTTGTAAGGGGGTATCGTCCTGTTATTTCTTGTTGCACTTCATTGTTTGCAATAGAAATGGAAGATAGTGACTGGGTTTTGTTTCTTTTAAATCTTATTAGGTAAATAAATATGCACGGACACATATGCCACTTTGTGACAGTGAGTGATCTAGTTTGCATGTAGCTGATTTAGTTTGTATGTGAAAAAAGCAACTGACACCTTTTATTTCTTTCAAAAAGAAATGAAGGACAACTAGGAGACCATCCCGATCTACATCTAGGACTGTAAACAGTTAGGCAAGCTGTCCATTTTGTGCAATCTACCCCTCTTTTATAATATTTCTATTTATACATGAACATGTATTTCATGTTTCTATTATAAATTCTCACAACATTTTAAATGGTAAAATACAGCAAAGTTAATGCGAAACTGGTCGCTGCTTTGTGATAGGCAGCGAGACGAACGAGACGACAGTACGCACACAGCTTCTGTAAGTGCCACAGCGATTATTTTGCTGCTTTCCACAGGTGCTGTGCCACTAGAAATATGTACACAATCCCAAAATACACCATGCACTGTTTGTGACTTGCTTATAAATAAATAAATAAATAAAAAATAAAGTGATGTCACTCTGAAAAGTCTGCTGACATTTCTACACGTTTTTGCTTTGGAGCTTGTTGGTTAGCGTGCTACCTAAGCACACGGCGGTAAACATTACCTCAGAAAGTCTTTTCAGGACACCGAATTTCACCTCTTCGTTGCCGTTGTTATCTAGATCAGCAAAAGAGAATGAAGAACAAGTTAATCAGAACTATAGCGAGAAAGGATCCAAAGACAGTAAACAAGCTCATACATACATACATACATACATACATACATACATACATACACACACAATATATATAAAATATATATAATATATATTTATTATATAATTTAGTTCAGATATACTGAATACAATTAAAACTGCATTGCTCCACCGAAAGAAAAAAAAAACCTAGCAAACGGCTGGATTATGATAGCAAACAATTAACACCCTAGCAACCGGCTGAGTTTCCTTAGCAATCAACGAACTACAACCTAATAACTGCCTGGGATCATATTGAAACCTCCTAGAAACACCATAGCAACCAACTTGGTTAACATAGCAATGACCTAGCAACAACCTAGCAACCAACTGGAATATGAGAGCAACCCCCTAGCATCCAACTGGGTTAGCACAACAATCTCCTAGCAACACTCTAGCAACCAAGTTGAATATGCTAGTAACCACCTAGTAACACCCTAGCAACCACCTGGATTAGTTTAGCAACCAACTTGAATATGGTAGCAACATTTTTATATTTTAACGTAGATTTTTGCCTTTTAATCTTTACACACTTTAAACTGTTAAATGTTTCACAATTTTTCAAGTCAACGACAGCAAAAAACTGTACAATAGTTTAATTATTAAGAATGATCTGACTTCGAAACGAGCTGAGTGAATGAATCCGCTGCAGAGGGTGCAGCAGGTAAGAGTCGATTCAGCGATGCAAGTTCGGCGGTAGAGTCCCTTCTTACACAGGCGTAGTTACCGCGCTACTTGGCACAGTTCTCCACAGTCCTTGTCCCTTCAGTTGCACGTTGAAAACTGCGGCTGGCGGTTACAGCTGTCCGTCTCTCACGACGACATTAGCTTAAACGTCCACGGGTTACAGTTTATACTTAGCCCTTTTCAAGCTAGTGCAAAACAATAAACGCAGATAACCTAGCTGCACTTCACTTAAACCTACGGTTCACAAAGTTACCAAACAGATTTGCACACGACTCTTCGCTGAACAAAATAATATTTGCGCCACTACTGTAGCAGTACTTTAGTCTAGAAACATCACCTCAGCATTAAAACTCCATTTTCTTTTCCCGCTCTGCTCCCACGTGTCATTCCCTCCAAGTCCACTTCACCGCTCCTCCCTTTTCTCCACTCCCCAACACAGGTGATCTCCGATTGGCTACGAGTGTAATTAACCAGGAAACGTATTGGCTTAGACACCTGCGTGAAGTCGCCCCCCCGACACAAAACGTCAGCAAAATAGTCTCAATCGTTTGTGCTTTTTTGTGCCGTAAAAATTTTCGTTTGTCCTGCTTCAGTTCAGGAGATATTAAAAGAACATTCAAAGGTCATTCTGGGGGTTGGACCCCCACATGCTCAAAATCAACCCGAAATAGTCTCAATCGTTTGTGCTGACTGTCTTTTTTATTTTAACAATACAGTTGAAGTAACAAGGTAAAATCCAAACGACAAATCACATTAAATAGTCGCATTCACGTAATTGTTACCTATCCACTGTGTGTTTTCAACTTTTAAGAGACACAGCGGATCACAGGATGTGTGAAATGTAACACGAACTCCAAGATAAGTGTTTTTACTTGTTTCTGTATATGTTATGAGAATAACAGTCATAAATAAATACACGCACCATAATCTGTTTGCTGTAGCTCTGTTTATACATACATAGGCCAAGTGTGTGTATACATGTATACACACACAAAAATTTTATATATATATATATATATATATATATATATATATATATATATATATATATATATATATATATATATATATATATATATAATTTTTGTGTGTGTGGAAATTTAATAACTTAAATGACTCAGTAAATTGACTCATGTTTATGTAATTAGGATGTCAGTGGTTAAAATTCAAGCAGTTTTCCTTTTTCTTCCTTCTTGTTTCTGCTTCACATTGATACCTAGAATGGATCATGTGTTTCATTTCAAGTAACTGCAATTTGCTCACATAATTAGTTTTTTTTTTATTAATTTTATTTTCATTTAATGGATCAAATGTATTAAGATTTACTGTAATTACTACTGAAAGTCAGCTACAGTATACCTAATAAGCAGCATAAGCAGATACTTAAAGGTTGCCCAGTTCTCAAGAAAAACAAAATGAGCTTGACTTCTTGTTTGTATGTTTTATCATGCCCATGTTCAAAATTGATAAGTATTACACAGTAAGTGGTGCAGCAGGTAACGCTGTTGCCTCACAGCTCCAGGGTCCCTGCTTTGATCCTGAGCTAGGGTTACTGGCTGTGCAGGTTTTCACATTT
The DNA here is from genome assembly GCF_001660625.3 of Ictalurus punctatus. Lineage (NCBI taxonomy): Eukaryota > Metazoa > Chordata > Actinopteri > Siluriformes > Ictaluridae > Ictalurus > Ictalurus punctatus. The sequence continues at coordinate 18,882,072 of NC_030434.2, read as the reverse complement.
TGTCCATGTTGGTTTCCATCAGGTTCTCTGCATCTAGGATAGAAAAGAGGAAAGGACACGGGAGGGGGATAATATTATGCCATTTGTTTTTGGCTTTTGGTTAGAAAATGGAGGTGGTACAAGAAGTAGCTGATCAGGATGGTTATCGCTATAACTTAATTACAACCTGAAAGAGGCCTTAAACTGAGCCATACACTAATGTATATAATGTATTTACAATGAATATAAAAGTCTACACACCCCTGTTAGGAGGTTTTTGTGATGTAAAAAAAAAAAAAAGGACAAGACAAAATCTGACCAGAGAGGCTGCCAAGAGACCTACAGCAACATTAAAGGAGCTGCAGGAATATCTGACAAGTACTGATTACTCTCTGCATGTGTCAACAATCCATCATATTCTTCACATGTCTGGGCTATGGTGTAGGGTGGCTGGATGGAAGCCCTTTCTCACAAAAAAAACATCCAAGCCCAAATAAATCGCTCCAAACCACATGGACAAATTTGTTATGGTCTGATGAGACCAATTCCAAAAGGTATGCTTGCAGATCACAAAAAGAACATACTCACAGTGAAGCATGGTGGTGGCAACATCATGCTTTAGGGCTGCTGGGGCTTTTATCAAACTGGGGCTTTTATCAAGGTGGAGGGAATCATTAATAGTTACAAATAATAGTTGATTTTAGTGCAAAATCTTTAGGTGTCTGCTATTAAGTTGAAGGAATTTCACCTTTCAGCATGACAATAACCCAAAGCATACCTCCAAATCAACAAATGAATGGCTTAACCAAAAGATCAATGTTTTTTAGCTAGAGCACAGACCTGAATTCAACTAAAAATCTGTGGGGTGACCTGAAGTGTGTATGCGAGATGCCCGTACAATTTGATGTATCTAGAATGTTTTTACAATAATGATTTTGAAAATATTGCCAAATCAAGATCTGCCACACTTATAAACTTTTACCCAAATAGACTGAGTGCTGTAATAAAATCAAAAGGTGAGTCAACAAAGTATTTGGGTGTGCACACTTATTTTTCCTTTTTTTCCTAAAATGTCTCTGATCATTTTCCACTTCATTTTTAGAACTTGTAATTTCACATTAAATTTTTTACATCACAAAAACCTGCCATTTTTAACAGGGGTGTAAAGACTTTATATATCCATCGTATGCCATTAACTCACCTTTCCTTTTGTAACACTGAGTGCCCTCTCAGGCACCAGAACCAGTTTCTACTTGATAGGTTATTTGTGGTCATATACAAAGCCAGCTGCAGGAAGTGTCTAACTCAATGGTATGAAGGTAAAGTGATCACATAAAGCAAATTTCACATTCTCACTTGCCGGATGTCATCTTATAAGTCACTCACTCACACACACACACACACACACACACACACACACACACACACACACACACACACACACACACACACACACACACACACACACACACAGAGAGAAAAGGAGATTAGAATTGGACAGAAAACATTGAGTAAAAGAAAGAAAGGAATTTGAGAATTAAAGATGAAACAATAAAGAAAGTAAGGAAGCTCAGAATGAAGGGAAAATAGATTTAAGAAAAGGAAGAAGGGGAGCTTAGAAGTACAGAGAAAGTAGATTAAGGAAAAGAAGACTAAAGAAGAGGCTAGGGATAAATATTTGGGTCGTTTAAGTTAAGAGTGATTTATTCCTTTATTATTTGTGCCTTGGAGTTTGGCCATGCAGGGACAAGGCGATTTTGAGTTGTTATTTTCCTCTTAAGCCGAATGCACTGCAGTTCTCACATTTCTGACCCCTCACTGTGTCACACAAGCACCACTACCCTCGCGTACATTGCTCCTGGAATCAACTTGGCGGCTAGCGCTATGGATCGGTGTACCAAAGCTGCTTAGTTTGTGCCTCAGCTAGGGTAGTCGATATCGGTAGAGCTGTTTCGGGGCCAGCATGCACTTCCTCGCTCTCACATTTGGATTCATTAAACAATATATGGTGCTGTGAAAAAGTATTTGCCTGATTTCCTTTTTTTGTGTATATCTCATACTAAATAGTTTTAGATCTTCAAATGAAATACAACACAAAACAAAGGCAACCTGAGTAAACACACAATACAAATGTTATTTATTTATCTTTTATTGAAGCAAAAATAAAAATTTAAATAAAAAATATCCAACACCTATCACCAATGTGAAAAACTAATTGCCCCCTTAAACTTAAAATCAGGTTGTGCCACCTTTAGCAGCAATAACTTCAACCAAATGCTTCTAATAAATGGATCAGTCTTTCACGCATGTCTAGGACTAGGATTTACTCCTATTCTTTGGATCACTGGCTTGCTGAATAATCCAGTTGCGTTTGATTCAATTTACGGACTGAAGACTGGATGTTCTCCTTTATGATTGAGTTGCAGTTATTGTTTACAAAAAAAATAAGGTAGGGTGGGAGCAGTGTTTCAGCCAAATATGTTCCCACACGGCTACAATTGTCAGATATCCCTAACTTTGGTTCATTAGCAGCTTTATTGTTGTTAATTTAGTATAATTTAGCTTTAACATCAAGCTGGAAGCATTATGATAAGGAGTTATGTTGATATTGAATTAATGTTGCAGCACTAAAACACTTTCCGTCAGTTTATCTTAAATTTGTGTTGAAAATCCACTAAAATGCAGTTAGCTCAGGTATAACACCAACCAGAATGCAATCTGTGAACCCCTAATCATCTCCCTTATTTGTAACAAATGAAACTAAGTTACCACGTGGTAGTAATTCTGTCTGCATTTATCCCTTTAGAGAGTAAAAGAGTAACGTTGCCTTATTCATGAGAAAAGCTTGTTGCAAGGTCACATCTGCTGTGTTTTTGACTATGTTTGAAGGATGTTAATGGAATGTACCTTCACTTAGTCTGCACAGGGCAAAATGACTTAGCTTATATAATCATCCAGCAGCAGCTATCCAAGCTTATGTGAGCACATGATAAATACAATTATGTTTATTTCAGAGTGCAGATTAGACCACCTGCCCAGATATTGTGTTACCTGCCAGCTCAAATGATTCTTAGCACATCAGAAAGACAAAATGATTCTCAAGATTAAAAAAAAAAAAGTAAGAAAACCAAAGCTGTTTTGATCCTTGCTGACTTTTAACATCAGAATTAGCAATAGAAACATAACTGACTTACAAGGTACCTCAAAATACTGACTTACATGATTAAATAACTTCGTCATCACCACTAATGCTACTCTCTGACATTCACTAAAACTGCATGAGCACATAATACTTCTGTTTAGGATAAGAAGTTATCCCAGAACAAGCCACAGAAATATACCTAGACTATGAGTCATTTCAGAACAAGCAACATGAACATATTTAGCTAATTAATTACCAAAGAATAAGCAACACAAAACACTGCCAACCTAAAAAGTTAGCACAGAATAACCTACAGAAACATAGCAATGCTAAGATTTTACCTCAGAATTAGCAACAGAAACTTACCTCATTAAAAGTTACCTCAGAAAAAGGCAAACAAAGATCTAGAGACATACAGCCAGGCTAACACATATTACCTCACAAAAATTAATCTTAGGGAAATGATATGAAACCTGGAGTTGTCCCTGAATATTTCACTTTGATATGTGTATCACAAGACATATGTTACTTCAATTTTATGTGTATACAATTTCTCTCAGGTTTTTCCTTTTTTCACACACTGCATTTTAATTAGCACCAGGAGGAAAGATTATAAATGATTACGGTTATTATGTTGGAATTACTAGTTGTCTTTTGTGACAACTGTGACAATAAAATAATTCCTAGAGGGTTTGGATGATTGCATGTGTGTGTTAGGACAGAATTGGAACATCTGTTTCTTAGTGACAAAAAATGATTTCCATGAAATAACATATTGAAATAACATATAACACTTAAAAATGAATAGATATTTTAAGTGGGATGATTTAATATGACACTCATTTCAAATATAGCCATTCCCAAGAAAGCATCTGCTTTCTAACACTTATAAAATATCAAATAAGTATGATATAGGGATAATAAAACAGGACTTGGTCTCGACAAAGGTGGACTCGAACCCAACACTAGTGAAATGTGGGTATGTTGGGCATGCAGAAGCTCTGAGCAGAAATAGAGCATAAGGCAGGTTTGGAGAGCAAGAGGAGACTCAGCAGTGGAGGTGAGGGTCTGGCACCAGCATCACATCAGGCAGCAGAAGTGCACATACAGCGAGAGAGAGAGAGAGAGAGAGAGAGAGAGAGAGAGAGAGAGAGAGAGAGAGAGCGCAGATTGTTAGGTGTGCTCTTAGTCTATAGTGTTTTAAAAGGGTGCGCATTAAGATTAGGGTGCAAGCAGGGACACTGGCAGGTCTAGCTGAAATGTATATAGTAATGTTCTTGTTCTAATACATTAAGGAGATAGGAAGGAGATGTTTAACATTTATGAAATACGTCTCCAGTGTCAGCACGATGTAACCATTAGGGGAGACATCAAGGCAGAGAACTTTGCTTTCTAGTCTAACTTCATGTGAGAGAAAAAGAGAGGCTGGTAAGGGAGCTTATAACTATTTATAGCTGCTATATTTAATGTATGTTATCGATAACATTATATAAACTAACTCATTTCATTGACAATCCAAAATATTGAAAGCAACAATAAATGGGTAAAAGCATCAGTATCATCACCAGATCATCATCAGAAATGAGGTGAGTAGGTTTTCTTACTCCTAGCTGTGACTCTTTAATAATAATAATAATAATAATAATAATAATAATAATAATAATAATAATAATAATAATAATATTATTATTATTATTATTATTATTTGTATTATTATTATTATTATTATTATTATTATTATTATTATTATTATTAATAATAATAATAATAATAATAATAATAATAATAAAACTGTATGGATTCTTCTCCCTGCCTATTTAGTAAGCAAAGTAATATTCTGAAGGACTTCCTTCTTCCAGATCTCAAAAAAGGTAAATGTCTATAAACATGTGTACGACTAAACTCTGAAGGTAAATAGTATCGTTACGATACCTTGTTGGAGACAAGCGCGGACGAACAGGACTAGAGTGCGGGGATCAGGCGGAAGACGAAACACGGAAGACAGCAGTAGGTCAGGGGATTGGGCGAACAATCCACATTGGGCTAGAGAGGGAAACGTAATCCAAATACAGGCGATAACTCCAAAAACCGTAGAAATCCAAAACATAGACAAAGGCTTGGTGAACGTCAGAGGAAAAACTGCTGAGCGGTTATTTCACGAGGTGCTGAAGTTAACGAGGCCTTTTATAACCTATGATGCAGCACAGGTGTTAGCACTCAGTACTCCGGCGAACATGAGCACGTGCATGGCCAAGAAGTGTAGTTCTCGGTGGCCATGTTTGTAGTTGGCACTGCATTCTGGGAACTGTAGTTGCAAGTTCGCCGCAACGTGACTAGTATGAATAAGTGTCGGTGTGATGTGTGGTTGTGATTATGTTATCGGTCCCAATAATTATTGTTGAATGTACATCATTTTTAAACGAAGACCAGTAGGGAAAAAGGGTTATAATTTAACCACTGTATTTTTAATTTACCCGCTTTATTAAGGCAAACAACAAAAATTTCATTTTAACTAGAGATGCACCAATACTAAATTTCTAAGCCGATACCAATAACCGATTATTCAGAGTGATATCGGAGGATACCGACAGATCTGCCTTTTATACCTTCTTTTGAATTAATAATTCATTCCACAATTCTGAAAGAAATGTAAATAAAATATTTATTCTCTCCATTTCAACAAGTCACAGTACCTGGTCTCATAAACAGAAAACACATTACTCTAATTAATTTTTGAGTAACCCTAAATTCTGAAGATTAAAGTAATATTATTAACTTATTGAATGTTATTAATTCATATTAACATTGACTGAATTCTAAAAAAAACTCCTATTAGTCTCACATTCACTCTCCACAAACAAAAACATTTCTACTTCATCACTGACATCAAACTGGTAATATATAAAATATCAACTTTTTATATATTAACATTAACTGGATATGAAATGTACTACTCTAAAAATATATTTTTCTGTGCAATATATACTTTTTTGTCACTCAACTTCATTTAAATCTTATAGTGGTGTACTGGCGCTTTAATTCAGTGCAAACAGCTGGAGTAGTGTGGCAAAAAATAAATAAAAATAAAAACTTGACTCGACGCAGAAACTCCCGTTTCATTTTCTGTTCACTTCCGGTGTAAAATTATTACAGAGTGCAGTTTTGTCGTCATTCCACAGAAGAGACCTCTTTACACACAGCATGAATTCGATGTGTTTTCCCGCCCTCTTTTGATTGACAGGATATAATCGGCCCTGATCATTGGATGTTTTTAATCTATCGACCGATAGCGTAAAAAAATTGCCTTTAACGGCCGATACATCGGTGCATCTCAAATTTTAACAGTCAAAAACAAAATTTAATTTAAACAAATATCTTCTCTTTCATCTTAAATGAAGATTAAATAAACAAGTGTCAAAGAAACTTGAACTCTTGAACTTAATAAATAAAATGTTACAAATTTGTGCAATGTAAAAGTGTAAACGTATCAAGGCAAATCAAGGCAAACTGTAAGGGAGAGCAACATCACATTGTAGCACAGAATGTGACTCCTGGTGCTCTGGTTTGTGCTCAGCCTGTTAGCATAGTTAGCCTAGCCTCATTATAAAATCTGTAAAGCTGTTCTCTGGAGAAGGAACTGCAGAGGGACTTTCCCTGTCCTCAAACACGTCCTTGCTGACTGGGACATCCAGACAGGACGGGGCAGACAGAGAGAGAGAGAGAGAGAGAGAGAGAGAGAGAGAGAGAGAGAGAGAGACTTTTTATGTAATATTACTGATTTATTATTTGCTGTTTATTATTACTAATTACAGTGTATAATTACTTATAAATGAATATCAACATCAACAATAATAGTTAATAATATGATTTTAATAACGTGTGTGTGTGGTGATGATGGTGATGTCAGACAGCGGCCGTGTGACTCTGCCTCCTCAGTGGCTCGAGTCTCTGATGAACGCCTGTTTCTCTGAGCTGGACTTTAGCATCCGCGCCGTCTCTCTCCTCAAGGACCTGGTGGGTCTGACGCAGAACGGGTGGGCGTGGCCGACTCTACCCAGCCGATGAGCCCGAGCCAGGGTCGTGTTGCCGTGGTGACCAGGCCGCCTCTCATACAGGGGATGTTAAAGTACATCGCCGACAAAACCGACTTCTTCAAGGTGACACGCTAATCTCTCTTTCTTCATTTCTTTCATCCCTCTCTCACTCTTTTCTCCTTCATCTCTTTCCTTTTTTCTTTATCTGCCTCTCTTCCTCTTCTTTTCCACGGTTTCTCCTGCTCTTTAACAGTTGTGTCCTACCTTTTTTATTCCTCTAACACGTTTTCTTTCTCTTTCAGATTTATCATTTTTATTGTTCCTTTTTTGCTCTTTCTTTCTGTTATTTTTTACATTTCTTTTCTTCTTTCTTTTTTGTTTCAAACTTTTTGCCTTTTTCCCTTTTGATTTCTGCTTTTCATTCTTTCTATTTAATTCTCATTCTCATCTCTCTCTCTCTGTCTCTCTCTCTCACACACACACACACACACCCACATATTCTCTCTCTATCAATCTCTCGCTCTCCTTTTCCTTCACTCTTTGTCATTATTTTATGTCCTTTATTCCTAATCCATGTTTTTTTCTCTTGTTTTAGTGTAGTGTAATTGAACCTGGTGTAATTGAACCTGGCTCGGAAATAAGGGTGGATACTCGGAGAAAGGTCATATATGAATTTGATAAACATATTAATAAGATCTACATGAATTATTTCTGTGATGTACAGAGAGAAATGATGTATAATCGTCATCCCCTGTCTTCATCTTTGCTCGTAAAAATGATCCGTTACAGTGATTTTTTCACGTTAGTGACTTTGGGCTAAAATCTGCGGAATTACTTCATGAAACTAAACGTACGACACAAAAGCTACAAGTCAACAAAGTCGAGTTTCATCACATAGAAAATAACGTGAAGGGAATTCTGTTTAGTGTTGACCACGTGAGCGGCGCCATGTCATTGTGATGTCAGGTGTGTGTGTGTGTGTGAGATCTCAAGACGGTGGACGTTAACTGTTCCATCGCACGTCTCCATGAGGGACGTTGTGGTTTTACGAGTTTCAGTACAACAGCTTGCAGCATAAGAGAATAAACAAAAGGCAAATTCAGTAGTTTGACTGCTTCAGAATGTTTCATTTGATTTTCGAGAACAAAAGGATGCTGATGAAGGGAGAGGTTTATTTGTACGTCTCAGACGTTGGCAGGAGGTGTGAGGTAGCCTCAGGTGCTCCATGAGCTCTGAGGGATTCTGTAGGGATTGTCTTGGGGCACAGTGTACTCGGCCATGTTGGGTAAACCACACAGCACACAGCAGCTCAGAGAATGGCGGGAAATCCCCATGTTTTCAACTGCATGCCATTCAGAAGTCTTCTCATCAAAACACTCCACTTCATCCATGATCGTAGTGTGGGTAATTCCTCCAGCAACAAATATGAGATCGTCCAGCACCGCAATGCCGAAGTGACTGTGCTGGTTTTTCATGGCTGGACCTTTTCTCCACACGTTGGTCTGAGGATTATACACCTCTACATCGCTTAGCTTATTATTACCATCATATCCCCCGACAGCGTAAACCTGTCCTCCGTATGCGACCACGCCCAGTCCACGCCTACTGATCATCATGGGGGGGATGAGGGTCCACGCTCCCGTCTGAGGACTGTAATACTCCCCCGTGAACAAATGCTCGCTCCCGTCAAACCCTCCGCATACGTACACTTTGCCGTTCAGTACTGTAGCGCTTGCTTCGCTCCTTCGATCGTGCATTGGCGCGATCATGCTCCACTTATCATTCTCAGGTTCATATCGCTCAACCGTATTCAGATGTTCAATGCCATCAAATCCTCCCATCACATAGATACAACCGTCCAGCACACACACGCTCAGGTCATTTCGGCGAGAATGCATGGGGCTCATGTGAGCCCAGATTCTGGTGACTGGGTCAAACCTTCTCACACTGCGTGTGAATCTCATCCAGTATGGCAATTTCATCCTGTATAATCCTCCGATGCAGTACATGAAGCCGTTCAGATACACCGTCCCTTGAGAGGCTCGTGGAATCTTGTCGTTGTACGTGAAGTTGACCCAGCGTGCCGCTTGCGTATCATACGCTTCTATGGTATTGGTGACACCCCTTGGGGTCCAGCCACCGATGGCCAGCAGAACGGCGCTGGGCAGGCGGCGTCTCGTGAGATCAGAGCTGAGAAAAAGGCTCGGGTTGAGGTCATCGATGCCCATCAGAACGCTGGTGACAATCGGCTTACATGTCACGTCGTCCATCACTAAAACGTTGTTGCTCACATTGTTCATAAGGTAATCGTGCGGCAGTAGCCCCAGACGCACCTTGGGCAGTAACACTCCTATGTGCGCTTTTCGTTTCCATGGCGCACGTTTGATCCACTGTAAGATGGCCTCGAACACCACGCTCTCCCGTTTCACAATCAGTTCGTCCTTCTCGATGATCTCGCTCAGCTGCTCGACCGTCAGGTACAGGAACTCCTCAGAGAGGCGCACCACCTCCTCAAAGTTGTGCAAGATGAACAGGAAGGCCTGCTGCTCCAACGTCTCACAGAAGTAGGAGTGAGCAAAATGCCAGATCTTAACGCAGTTCTCTGGACACAGGTGAGCCTTCAGGAATGCGCAGCATTGATTCACCAGGCTGGTCACCAACAGATAATCAGCAGCGATCAGCAGTTTACACACGTTTTTCTCCGTGATGTTAACACGTCTTATATACACGTACTCCACGATCAGCTCCATTATCTCGGCAGAAATAGGGATGCTGTACCTGAGCTTATCAGGAGGGTACCAGGCGTGGTTGAAGAGAGCCATGAAGTACGGGCTGCAGCCGCACAGGATGATCTTGTGCATGTGGAACTCGGCGCCGTCCACCATGATGACTACGTCACAGAGCTGCTTCTCTAACCGCAGCTCATTGAGGATATTGCAGGACACCGGGTCCACCATATTGTGTCCAGTGTTTTTGTGCAGGTCAGAGCTACTGAATGTACAGCTTTCATCTGAATTTGGATTGTGTTGTTGCAGATCAGCTTTTATACTCCGGAATGTTCCGATTCTGGATTTCAGAATAATAACAGCTCATGATTCCAAGGTTCCAATTCTAATTCTGTAACCACGGATACATACAGGATGCAGTGAACCTGACATAAACCTGCAGTTCAGGATCAGTCTCTGTGAAATGCTTTAAAAACAGCTTTAAGTCCTGCGCATGTCCAAAATGCACACGTCCATCATAAAGAACTGTTTATTTTCCTGGAAAAAACCCACCTCCCAGGGTGAATTTCCCAAATGGAATTAATTCTACATTAAAATGATTTAATATTGATAATGAAATAGTTAATAATGGTTGTATATCTATTTATTTGTTTAATAGCTTTATAGATAGAGATAGATGTATGTTTATGCAGATAAACATTACCTTTCCAGCTTTTTGGTGAGGAAAGTAATTAAACTTGTCCACTTTAAGTAACCTTTTAAAACATTTAGCCGTTTTACATCAGAAATAAATTCTGCACTGATGACCGCTGCTATAAGTTTTGACGCCATGACATTTTAGATGAAATGCTAATAATGTTCTTTACTTAGTGTGGTCTACGTATGTTTTATTACAGATATTACTTTATTACAAAAAGTGTCATAGGATATTTTATATCATTACACTACACACTCTAAATAACACTTTTTTTCCTGCTATAGAGAGAATTGAGGATGAAGATTTCTAACAAGATAGATGAATAAATATTTGATCCAAAGAGAGGTGTAGAATGGAACTATTTCTCACTGTTCTGTAATAATCATGACCACATGTCCTGAAATTATTTATTGCTATGGATTAAATTTAGATTATTTCCAGGGTAGAGCGGTTTCCCAGGAGGTTAAACCAGTGTTTTCCTGAAATTTGGGTTCTTCTTTTCCAGTTCAGTAGTTTAATCTTTTTAACTGGCTACACTTTGATCCGTGACGATGATTTTTGTATTTGCCCTAATAAACACGCTGATCTCATGGGATTGTGTCCTGTCTCTTCACCTCTAAACGACATATTACGCTCGCACACACAATCGCACACACACACTCGCGCGCACACACTCGCACACCTCCTTTTAACGGCTCATTTTTAAACTGCAACTGAAACACATCAAATAACAAAAACAAGATTCTCTGATTAATAAAGATTTTATTATTTACTTGAACCGTGTGGGACATCAGCAAGATTTTACAGTCAGCTTCAAGGCTTAAATAAATTACACACATGTGATCCAAACCCAGATGATTTTAATCTTACTGCATGTTTCAAACAGGAACTAATGGCTTTCCCTAAGGAAAAGGGATTGGCTGTAGAGAAATACAGACGCATATAAGTATTTACAGTGCTCATCATCATCATCACAGACAGTTAAACTGCATCATTAAAGGTTATTGTCCATTTTTTCTTCTGATTTGTTTCTTCTATTTGTAGAACTTTGTGTTGTGAAATATACATGAAACATGCTGAATAAAGATTTATTAGGCGTACTCTGGCCTGTAATTATTTATATCTCAGATAGCGATAGCGACAGCTCAGTAAACACCACTCTGTATTTCTCACCACTTCTCGCTCTCTCCCCATGATTCTGTCCAGGTTGTTGATAGGAGACCTTCATACTCACCAGCATTTCCTAGTGAGCCTTCATCTTCACCTTCACTTCTTTTGACTCCCTCACCTTGTCCCAATCATCATCGCTCTACAGACAGACACGAAAAAGCAACATCCATCAGCAAAACTTTACACGCTTAAACCTTGCTGATTTATTTTAAACATAATGGTAATCTTTCACTAATCCCAAATATTTAACCCACATTTCAGAATGTACAGAATAACCTGCTCCTGAGAAGTTACATTAACCTTTTCATGCAGTTTATTTTACTTGTTTTAATTGCAGAAATTATATTTTCCTGTAATGTTAGTCTAAGAAAAAACATGAAGTGATATTGTTGACAAAAATATATATGGCCTGAGACTGTTGCATGATGCAGCTGATTTAGGAGGTAAAAACAAACTAAACTATTTTTTATCTTTAATAAAACAAACATAAAAGGCATTAATTAAAGAATCTGCACCAGAATGTTTTTTAATTAAATAATATTTAATTATATCATTTTTATATTTCAAAATTTACAATTCATTATAATTGCTAAACATCAAATTGTTAAATTAAATAAAATAATTTTTAAAAAGATGCTCACTGGAGAATTTAATCTGTGGTATTGTGTAAAAGGTTTGCAAAGATCTATCAGGGGTGTTTAGAAAAGCAAATAGCCTCTGGTTTATGTTAAATTACACTTTGCATCTTTTCTCAAAAACAGCCTTAAATTGATTCTCCATAAGCGTAGACACTTTACATGAAAGAGTTCATTTACTGTGAATTTAAATTATAAACCATGATGAACTCACCAGGTCCTCAAAGCTTTGCCCACGGTAATACTGTTCGGTTCCTGGAAACTGGAGACCATTCTTAAACAGCTCTTCCAGGTTGTTAGAGACGAGATGCAGCCTGTTACCTTCAAAAGTAAACACCTTCCCGTCCTCACACACCATCAGCACCAGCTCATCATTGGCGGAGTTACAGGGGAACTTCTCAACAACACCAATCACCTCCATGAACATGTGCTCTGGGAGGTAGAACTGCTCCCACTCCTCGAATATCTCGGGCTCATCTTTGTACGATGTTTCTTTCAAAGTTCCGACCTTGAAACTAATTTTCCACCTTTTTCAGTTTAATCTCTGAGCCCCTGTGATCTGAAGCAACTTTTCTGATCTTCTGGAGATAAAGCTTCACCCCATCTAAACAAACATAGAATTAATCACAACCACACACCACACCGACACTTATTTATACTATTTAACATCAGAGCTTAGTCCTAGACATGTTTATAAACATTTACCTTTTTTGAGTTCCGGAAGAAGGAAGTCCTTCAGAATTTTATCTTGTTTACCAAATAGGCAGAGAGAAGAATCCATACAGTCATTTTTTAAATTATTATTATTATTATTATTATTATTATTATTATTATTAAAGAGTCACAGCTAGGAGTAACAAAACCTACTCACCTAATTTCTGATGATCTCGTGATCTGGTGAAGATACTGAGAGAAGACCCCCCTCCCTAAACTGCAGATGATCAGACAGAGAAATACACAGTCAACAGAGAATAACAACAACGCGCATAAGTCTGATGTCTAAAGCTCTTATTGTTAATGAAATCATTACTGATCAGGAATTCGAAGTTCTAAATTCTAGTTCTAAATTCTAATTTAAAAAATTATTAAAAAAAAAAAAAAACTCAGTCACCTGTCATTATTAGCTGAAGCTCACATGAAGGCTGTTCATATGTAATGAATGTTTCTAAACGTTCATTCATAAACACCTGTACATCTAGTTTTGTGTTAAAGTTCTGCATTAAACACAGGGGTGTATCATTAGGATTAAAGCGGGACTGTTGCAGATTGGGCTTAGTTGGTGTTTAATGCATTTAAAACTTTACACAACACATGGTGTACCTCGAACCTCCAACCCTACCACACATCGTAGGGTTGGAGGTTCGATTCCCGGCCCACGACTCCACATGCCGAAGTGTCCTTGGGCAAGACACTGAACCCCAAGTTGCTCCCGATGGCAAATTAGCACCTTGCATGGCAGCTCTGCTACCATTGGTGTGTGAGTGTGTGTGTGTGTGTGTGAATGGGTGAATGAAACATAGTGTAAAGCGCTTTGGATAAAAGCGCTATATAAGTGCACCATTTACACATTTACAATCAAGTTTTAATTACAATTAAATATTACAAACCTCAGTAAAGGTGATCTAAAGTTCTGCTTTTAATTTCACGCACATCAAACATATTTTGCAAGAGTTTTAAGATGTTTTTAAAAACCAGAAGGCTAAAAAAAAGGATCAAAACAATTAATCACTGCCCTAAAACAATGAGTCAGTAAAGAAATGTCACAGTTCCTAAGGGAAATGGCTGTAGATCAAGTTCATGGTGTACATCAGCCTCGTTTAAATTTTAGTTACACCAGACTCTTCCGAGTCTGCTTTTTCTCAAGGTTTCTTCAAGTTTTTTCTTGCCACCGTCGTGACCAGCTTGCTCATTAGGGATAGAGTCACCCACTTAAAATCTCTATCCTGTGTTTATACAGTTATGCCCAAATGTTTCTATACCTGTGCAGAATCTCCATCCATCCATCCATCTTCTATACCGCTTTATCCTTTTCAGGGTCACAGGGAAACCTGGAGCCTATCCCAGGGAGCATCGGGCACAAGCCAGGGTACACCCTGGACAGGGTGCCAATCCCTTGCAGAATCTGCTAAATCTTAATACTGTTAACAAAATAAGATTGATCATAAAAATCCCATGTTGTTTATTTAGTCCTGTTCTGAATAAGCTATTTCACACAACTGTGTTGTTACCTGTATGATCAATGACTGTTTTTATGGTTTGTGTTAGTTGTTTATGAGTCCCTTGTTTCACAAATTGTTATCATTTTGTTTAAAGAGCTTTATTATTTATTTAGTACTGCCCTTCAGAAGTTAAATAAGATCGTTACATGTCTCCCAGAAGACAAAATAATAACAATTTACACTGATCAACCTGTTAAAAAGTTTACACCCCCATGGCTCTTAATGTATCATGTTATCTTCTTGAGCATCAGTGAATGTTTGCACCTTATGTAATAGTTGTGTACGAGTCCCTCAGTTGTCCTCAGTGTGAAAAGACGGATCTCAACCTCATATAGCCGCTGTTGGAAAGGGCTCAAATATGCAGAAGAAACGCAAAGAATGTGCAGGACCTGGAGGATTTTTCGGAAGAACAGTGGGGAGTTTAACTGCTCAGGACAAATCCTTGTCCCTTGACTCATGAACAACTATCACAACACGTAAACACAGTCGTGGATCATCCAGCAAAAGGGGCCAGAGGGGTGCACTTCGGGTCGGAAAGCAAAATGGAAAAAGTGCCTGGTTCTTGCACCCCGGAGGTGAAAACCGGACTTAGAAAAAAAACCCACAAGAAAGATAATTCGTCCTCCAGGAGGGCCACGAGAAACAGACATAGTAGCCGTCTTCACGGTCTCGCCTCCGGGCCTCTGACTCACTCCCATCAACGTTACCACCAGTGAGGACTGAAAAATGAAAGAAAATTTTTTTTTTTAAATGATGAAAATGAAAAAAAATCAGAAGCTCCAGGGGTATCCAAGCACTAGAGAAAGACATAGAAACTGCCTTCAGGGTCTCTTCTCTCGGACGGAGTCTCCCAGCATAAGCGCCATCATAAAGTGCTTGGACCCCTTCAATTCCTACGATCGCTCACTGGCCCAACGGCACCCCTCTGATAAACCCCATGCGCAAACGTCTTCCAGTCAAGGGTCAAGGCACGAAAGTGGTCGACGGGGTGCACTTCGGGTCGTATACAAAATTGGGAAAAGTGCCTGGTTCTTGCACCCCGGAGGTGAAAACCGGACAGAAAAAATTTTGGACTTAGAAAAAAAACCAAGAGACACTGAGAACCAGAGGGGCTTTCAGCAAAGGGCTTCCACAGGCATGGTGCACTATTTTCGTACAAAATCACCAACTTCCAGAGACATTTCCCTTGAACTGAGCTCCATAAGAGCTTTCAGCTTTGGGCTTCCCCGGGTGATGTGCACTATTTTCGTGCAAAGTGACAAACTTCCAGAGACTTTTCCCCTGAACTGAGCTCCATAAGGGGGCTCAGTATTGGGCTTCCCCAGGCATAGTGAAATCGCAGCGGAGCCCGTTTTAAACACAAAACTTCACACGTCATTGTTTATGAATGGATTTATGACAGATTTCAGCGGATGCACGTCTGATTGCATAAGCACACATTGTTTTTTTTGTTCCCTTAAAATTTAGAAAATCTGTCAGAAATTCAGATATTAGATGCTAAATATGTCAGCACTCCTAACCAAAACGCTCCTAACCGAACACTCCTAACCAAATGCGCCTAACCAAACGTGCCTAACCCCAACCTTTAAACCTAACCATAAAATATCCCAAACTGTAGCTGGACACACGCAAAATAAATAAATTATAACCTGATCCTAATTCCTGAAAACGTAACCATAACCATTGCTCTAACCGTAACCTCTGACCCCTAAAACTTAACCTAACCCCAACCTCTAAACCTAAACATAACCAGCCCAAACTGTAACTGCACACACATAAAATAAATAAATTATAACCTAATCCTAACCATAACCATCACCCTAACCATAAACTCTAACCCCCCAAAATTAACCGTAACCTCAACCGCTAAAATCTATCCATAGCCTATTCCAAGCTGTAGCCGGACTCGCATAAAATAAATAAATAAATAAATAAATAAATCATAAAATCAAGGCCAACACCATCATCAAAGCCTGAATCAGAAGTGACAGCTTGGGCCCCAACCACTTCTACACTCAACTACAGATAAAGAAGAAAGCCCAAGTTTGGGTAGAACTACAGCCACATATCATCAGGAAAAGCCTCACTCAGGAGGAATGACTTAGACCTAAAAGACTTCTACACCCAACTGTGAATAAAAGAAGAAAACCGAACTTCAGGTGGAGTTACAGCCAAATGTCATCAGCGAAGCCTCAATCATGGCGAACATCTTAGCCCCAGACAACTAATCACCATCTCCAACTGAATACCATCTCCACAGTCCATTGAAATCTAGCTCGTGACCCACCAACTATAAAAACTAATCAAGTTAGACTCGATTGGATTTGTTAAATCAGCAGACGCCAAGCCGGGGTCTGCTGCATTAACGATAGCTATGCTTAACAAGCGCCGGCCCGTGCACCTTCCTTGGATCCCTATTCAACCACGCAATGGATTATTGTGATGGGGGGGATCATTGTATTCTTACCAAAACCTAAACCAGCCAGAGCCTTCGGACCGAGCACGCTATCTGAGTCAAAGTAACCTTAGTCGTTGGTGGGCCGTGAGCTTCGACGACAATTATGTCCATCGACCACATCTGTCCAGTCTCCTATCCTTTTGGATTGAGGGTGAGGAGATTATTGGTCTCTCCTGCTCTTTTGGATTGGGGGTAGGAGGACCATTGGATAGGTGAGGAGAAACAAGCCCAGACAGGCATGGTGAATGTACTGCCCAGACAGGTAGTCCATTCTTTATTCTGCTTAACCTATCATTCCGACATGCGGGATAAAACCTGCTGGAAAGAAGAAAGCCCAGAAGAAGAAAGCCCAAGATCGGGTGGAGTTATAGCCAAACATCGCCAGCAATGCCTCACTCAGAGGTAGCGACTTAGACCTAAAAACAACTTCTACATTCAACTGCTACAACCAACAAGGTCTTGTCCAAATCCCCCCATCGTAAGCCTGAACCAGAAACTATAACTTAATCCCACTTAAAAATATAATTTGACCTTAACCGTATCATAGTCATCGTAAGACTGCCATATCGTAATCTAACCTAATTATAACCTAATTACAACCAAATCATAAACCTATCCCGCACTATAAATAGAAAAATAAATAAAAGTAAATAAACGTGAATAAATAACTAAATAAAGAAATAAATAACTAAGTAGCATAATTTAATCTTAACCCTAACCTGATTATAACCTAACTACTACACATTATAACCGATATCTCTCAAATCACAAACTATCAGCATAAATACATTAAATAAATAAATACATAAATAAATAACCCATTTCCTTAAATAACTTCTCATATAATGCGTTATCAAGGGAATTAATAAATACCTCAGTATGGGCACCTCCTATTCCTCCCCAAGTTCTAGCTGATCACACCAGCCGTACCGCGGAAGAATATTCAAAAATTATCCAACTCGAAGCGAACACAACACCCTGATTAGATTAAGATATGGTACGGAAATATAATCGCTGCGAAGATTTAATTTTATAATAGCTATTTTATGCGATTTGGAGCGTTTTGCCACGCCTAAAAAACCGGAAGTCACAACGCACTTTAAACACAGAGCGCTCCGAAGCCTATTTAAACCTCAAAACGTCATCACGTAGTGTCTCTTCATTGGCCCAATACATATTACAGCGGGGACACGTAGGGTGGCTCTCAGAAGCTCACTTCCGCTGGCCGCGCCGACCGTACTACGAAAAAAATATTAAAAATAATAAAATTATCCGTTTCGAAGCAAAATCAACACCCTGGTTAGATTAAGACAAAGTACAGAAATATAATCGCTGCGAAAATCTCATTTAAGAGGGTTATTTTACGCGATCTGGAGCGTTTTCCCACGGCTAAGATACCGGAAGTAAGGGTGCACTTTAAACACAGAGATCGCACCGAAGGTTATTTAAACCTCAAAACTTTACTCACGTAATGTTTTATCAATGGATCCAATACATACTCCAGCGGGTGAACGTAGGATTGCTCCCACAGATCGTTCCCGCTGATCGCGCCGGTCGTACAGCGAAAAATGTTTTTTTAAAAATTAAAATTATCCGATTCGAAGCAAAATCAACACGCTGGTTAGATTAAGACACATTACACAAACACAATTGCTGCGGAGATCTAATTTTAATGGGGTTATTTTACGCGATCTGGAGCGTTTTCCCACGGCTAAGATACCGGAAGTCAGAGCGCACTTTAAACACAGAGGCCACGCAGAAGTCCGTTTAAACCTCAGAACTCGACACATGTATTTTTATGAATGGATTAAAGGCTTATTTCAAATTAAAGTTCAATCACACAGGTACACAAATAATTAAATTAATAACCTAATTGTAATTTAATCCTAAACCGGCTCATAACTTATTTACAAACGCTTAAACCGTAAATAATAAAGTAATAATAATAACACGTGAAATAAATGAAATAAGGATTATAATATACTAGGATATAGAATAAGTGAATAATCTACTTAATTATAACCTAGTTTCGGCCAAATGAAACACCGGCTGATGCTGATTCCAGAGACACTCCTTGACAATAGGTGGAAACACTTACTGTATATTTCCAATATATAAACCACAGGGAAGACTGAGTTGGGAATCATCATCAGGACTGAAGACACTGAGATGCATGAAATCAGTAAGACTGTAAAGCATCCATGCATTCAATTTCTGTATCGCTTATCCTACACAGGGTCATGGCTGAGCCTGGAGCCTATCCCAGGGGACTCGGGACATAAGGTGGGGACACCCTGGATGGGATGCCAAATTATCACAAGGCACAATCACACACCCATTCACACACTACGGACAATTTGGAAATAGCAATCAGCCTACAACGCATGTCTTTGGACTGGGGGAGAAAACCAGAGTACCCAAAGGAAAACCCTGAAGCACGGGGAGGACATCCAAACACCCCCCAACCTCGGAGGTGCGACGCAAATACGTTAACCACTAAGCCACCGTGCCCTCTGACTGTACAGTATACTGTGAAGAAATTACCTGCAAGATAAAATGAGGGATGTTTTCAGGTACTTTTCCAACCTGGATTGCTGTAGATATTTAGTGAAAGGAAGGTTATTTTTGATGTGACCATTTGTGAAGATGATGCAGAAGGTTAATGTGCTGCTGCCCTTTTTTTCACAGATGTGATTATTCCCCAAACAGTGCACTTGCTCCCAGAAATTTGAAAGACATGACCTCACTGACTGAAATCACGCTCACTCATTAATATTCTTTTCATGTTGTCAGATGTTGACATTTCAAGGTTCCAACAAGCAAAAGCTTATCAAACGATAATGAAATGTTCCATAAACCAATGAAAATATATAGACAAATTGTTCATATATGATCCACAGCATCATACTGTATTTTTGCATAAGCTGTCTGTGCACATGCAACATAATAAACACACATAGAGAACGACCTCATTACAGAGAAGCTTTCTGTTCATTTTATACCACCAGGTCATGCTAAAATGAATACTCAGTTTATTATTGCGTTTTGTTCTCAGGCATTAAACACAGCTTATCATGGAATAAATACAAAGCCTCATTTTGTTGATGCTGACTCAGATGGGTGTTAATGAACCCGCTGTCAGCTGTAAATAGCAGCAGATACTGTTATAAACAGTGATCCCTAGAACAGATGCACCACGAGAGAAAATAATGACATGAAAAGTGTGTGGTCCAAACCAAGGAGAGCTTGTTCTAATGAGGGGTCCGGTGCCTTCATGAAATTAGACGTAGTGAGTAATGATGTCAGTCACCTGGTGCCGAGGTAAAACACTCTGCATATCAAATACCACTCAAACCCACAGTAGTTGGAGTCATATTTAACAAGAATATTTGGACATTAAGTCCACTTCTGTTTGATACGTTCTGTTTGTAGAACAGGAAAGGTCAATTGTTCGTGATAATTGAAGGTCGAAGCCACGGACTAACTCCATTTATCTGATGTATCTGCTCTGAATTTACTTTTGAGCTGTTTCTTCAATAGTCTTGACTACTGAAGGTTAGTCAATGCCATTAAGTATGTAATAAGCACTTTCCAAATGACATCTCACCTGCTCCTGCTGTGTGCAGCTCAAGTATTGCCAGCTCTCACTATCTCAGGGAGATCCTGACCCAGACAGGTTACAGTCTCTGGTGGTTGTACAAAAAAAAAGGCAGTGTATGTTCCAGGTTTCCACAATCACATTTCATTTTTCACAGCTGTACACTCAGGCATAATGACATTTTAATCAGAAAATATTATCTGCTATTATTTATGGTTACTGATAATGAAATGAGCAACAGGATTGATGTTACAAAGGCAGATCAAAATGTCATCTGTACAAGTAAATCTGCATCTAAGCGAACAACCCTGTTGATATTGTTTAATTTTAGTTAAACCTTTTTTTTTTTTACCGATCCATATTTATATTACCCATGCACATGAGCATTTTAACTGTCATACATGTCAAGTGAAGAAGAAGAGGAAGAAGAAAAGGAGGAAAAGGAGAAGCATAAGAGTGAGAAGGAAGAAGATGACAAGTAAAAGAAGAAGAAGAAGGAGGAGGAGGAGGAAAAAGAGAAGAAAAAAGGAGGTAGAGATGGAGGACAAGAATAAGTAGGAGGAGAAGGCAGAAGAGCAGGAGGAGAAAGAGAAGAAGAAAAGGAAAGCAGAGTGGAGGACAAGATTAAGAAGAATGTTTTTGACAATAGGAGGAAACCTGAGCATTGGGAGGAGAAAGAGAAGAAGAAAAAGGAGGCAGAGGTGGAGAAGAGGAAGGAAAAGATTAAGAAGAATGTTTTTGGACAATGGGAATAAGCCTGAGTATGGGGAGAAGAAGGAGGAGGACCAGGAGCAGGAGGAGGAGGATGGCGAGGAGGAGAAAGAGAAACAGAAAAAGAAGGCAGGGGTGGTGGACAAAAAGAATAATAAGAACCCATCCAGGGTGTACCCCTCCTTGTACCCGATGCTCCCTGGGATAGGCTCCAGGTTCCCCGCGACCCAGTAGGATAAGCGGTATAGAAAATGGATGGATGGATGGAAACATTATAATAATAATAATAATAATAATAATAATAATAATAATAATAATAATAATAAATACATGTCAACATCCGGGTTACTCAGGGGAAAGCATAGCCAATCATGCCTGGAGAGTGTTTTGAGGTTTTGCATCTCCTGTCGTTAAACACCTCCCCATCTCATGTGTGTATGACTATAAACAGAATACTGCAGAGGCAATCATGGATTTAAATCAAATCAGAAGAAATCTGTCTTTTATTTATCGTGCGTCCTTTAGCAGGAGTCTGTAGGGGGAGTGTGAGGGAATGAGCTAGTTACAAAGAGGCACCTGATGCCTATTTGTTATTCTTATTCTCTCTCTTTGTGTGTGTCTCGAAGCAAGCTGAAAGACGACGTATAAGTTATAAACTTAACTAAAATACTTAGTGGTTCATTAAATATGGGGGAGCTGCACTCAAGTTAATATTTTTTGTGCCATACAAATTTGGGGGCGTTTCTTTTTGTACTCAATTTGCATATGAGTCTGAGGAACTTGATTTAATTTTGAGCCTTATGTAAAGGTTGCTTTCAGCATTTCCTGTTTTGTGTTGGCTTAAAGGCCTAGGGCTCTTGTTTAGGGAAATGTTTTTTTAATATCAAGTGTTTGACACTTGATATAAGACGGGTTCAGCATTCATATGATATAACTAGTGGTCCTACAAATAATATCAACAGTGCTCTTACTACATCGGCGTAAAATAAATTAAACCCAGGTAGTCGGTTTACCTGATTAATAATTGTTAATAAGTGTAGCTAAATAGTAGGCGTGCCTACTATACTGTACATTGTATAGTGGCACATGTGGGTCACATGTGGATCTCCTACACGACCACAAGAGGGAGCCATTTACTTGAAAATATCTTATAAAAAAGAAAACATGTAGATTAAAGAAAATGTGCCGGGTTGCTAGTTGAAGGAAGCGGGGGTATTATTTTCAGAACATGACCCAAAAAAAGCGGGAAATTAATGAATCCATTTCCACAAAAGTCATACTAAGCTGGACAAAATGCGCATGCGCAGTTGTCAATTAAGAACTTTGGAAAACTTTCCCCATTGATGCTGCTTCGGCGCATGCGCAGAAAGACGCTCAGGAACTCTCAAAGTAGCGCGTAGTCGGCAGTAGGCTGCTTTTCCAAGTGCCGAAAAGAAATAAATGACTATGAAGGAACTAGGGGACGGCTGGAGAAACTCTGAAGAGACAAACGGATAAAACGTTGCAGAATATCCAAACATAATCTAAAACGAATCGTGTGTTGTAATTGAAAAAGGAAAAGGTGGGTCATTTCCTATAATTGAAGCGGGATTTGTGAAGATTAAATTTACTCTTTTTTCTGACTTTTAATCAATAATTTTTAATCAGCCTTATATAGTCCATGTTCTCGTTATTTTACTTTACTCTGCTTTAATTTCTTTAACATGCTTTCCCCGTGATTTGCTACAAACAAACGAAGGTCATGTTAGATCTCATTTGGACAAGCACGAGACCTTTGGTAGACTTAATCGCGTGCGCCACGGTTGTGCTTTAACCATAAACAGCTGTGCATCATTCAGGTAATCTAACGCTAGACGTTAAAATGGTTTTTATGGTTTGTTTTGTATAAAACTCTCTATCTATAAGGTGTCTAAACCATTCCTGGTGTATAAGCAGTACTTTGTATGTAGACTAGTGAGCCAGAAATGTCTAACGGTCCAGTATTGACTTTACCTGGTGGTGCTTTTATGCTTTCTTATGCTCTAACACAGCAGGGAACTAATGTCCTGACCTGCATAACTTCTGTTTCCTCGTTATCTTTGCAGAGATTTGTGGTCTTTCTTTGGGATCTATAAAACACAACAGGATGTGGGGTTATAGGAAAATAATTGGTGCTGTAGTAGTGTGATGTGGCCTGATGCAAAGCAGGATGAATGTTACCAGCCCAGAGTTGATTATTTTTCAATAACTGCATGTCCTAGAGTGTTTTAAAGCACCTCCAATTAGTTGTTTGCTAAACAGCATCTATTTTTTCCCTCTCTCTTGAAGTTAATAAAATAAATTAAATATAGAATATACCTAAGGACCCTAATTACTTAAGTGTAGGAAAGAGTGGCATCATGTTTGTAGTATCATAAGTTTACGTTTACAGTATATTATTTTTGCTCATGTCATGTAGTAGGTGTGTGTGTGTGTGTGTGTGTGTGTGTGTGTGTGTGTGTATGTATATATATATATATATATATATATATATATATATATATATATATATATATATATATATATATATATAATAAAAAAAATCGTGCCACCAAAACGTTTTTGATGTCTTTCATAACTTGACCACAGACGCTTGCTGAGAGTTTGCTTGGTAACTAAGAGGAAATCAGATGAGAGCTATATCAGTATTGCTTTTTTTTTTTTTTTTTTTTTTTTTTTTTAAGGGATCTGTTGAGTTCTAGATTAAATCACAGACCAAAAAAAAGTCCAAATTATGGGTTCCAAGTGTAGTTTAATTTTGAGCCTCTGCACAGAGCTAACATGGGTCTGAGAGGAAGAAGGGAAGGTTTGATGCTGGTTCACAGGTAGACTAATGATATACAATGAACTGTGTCTTTTTATATTGTTTAAGTAGTTGCTAAGAAGGACTTGGTTTTATAACTTGTGTGTGCAAGAGATAATTTCCAAGACTCTGCTAAGCAGTCAGAACACTATATTCAAACCATATTTTGGCTCATGGAGTTATAGGAACTAGCTCTGCTCTCATTTCATCCTATTTTTTTCCTCCACATGTGTGAGCAATTTTGGGTTTGCTAGCCCAAAATCATGTGCCACCTTGATAGCCAAGACAGCATAGGTGTCATAATGACTTCCTTTTCCTGGCATATTTAGGTTTCCGTGAAACATTTTGAATGTTTATGCTGCAACTTGCAAGGTAGCATGTAATTTCATGGCTTCTTTCAACTCTACGGTCAACAGAAGCTCACTGCATTTGCCATATACTGCTTTTAGCCAAGCTACAGTGCCATGGCCCAAATGGGGAGGATTAGATTACATGCAGTGCATATACACCTACATAAATTACACACTGTGTTTTCCAGCACCACCTACAGCCTAGATTAAATATTTAGCCTTTCATAACACAGTTGAATCATGACTAGATGGATGCTGCATTTCCCCCCTTCCCCCCACCCCCGAACTGTTGACGTCACTCAATCATCATTGATGTGAAAATAAGATTGATCCTTTGAAAGATTTCATGATTAAGGGCCATTTAGCCCTTGTAAATGAGTATTAAACTTTTCATTTCTTTACCTACAAGGTAAAATCAGTGTGACACAAATTGCACCCTCAATCACAGAATGGCACCCTTTACTTCATTGAACGTCACCCAAAAAAAAAAAAAAAATTATATATATGTAATTTTAAAAATTGTAGCAATGAGCGAAACATTTACAATTGCATAATTTTAATTGGCTTGTAATGTCTCTTGGCTTGATGGACTAATGGAAGTCTGTTTGACGGCTTGTTGCATGATTCCACACACAAGGCAATTGTAAATCCGATTTCATTTTGAGTTTGAATTTGAACTCCTGCATTGTGTCTGAAATCGTCTTCTCGCTCATTTATTTGATATGTAACAGATGGGTGGTTTTGTATAATCAATTTATAGGGCAGCAGTGAGGGAGATAATGTACCATCATGACCTGCCAAACCTAATCTATAAACTATTTTATGAACTGAAACCACAACACCAAAGTATTTCAAGTGTTTTTGTATTAATGCACCACGGCTCCTCTTTAGAACTGAAACAAATCACTCTGTATTGCTTTGCTTTAGTGTGGCAGTAGTTTACGTCAATTGTACTCTAGATTTATGGTGCACTATTGGGGAATAATATATTAAACTGCTCAGCGAGTGTGGAAAACAGTTAAATCATACACTACATAGTAAATACGGAAGAAAGTCAGACACGACGTTAGTTGATTGCTGTGTTACTTTGCACTGCAGCACAGCCATAATAGGAAATACAGACACGCAGACAGAGATTAAATACGTCACTTGGCCAGGCTCTTCCTGTCTGACCTCAGCTTCTGTTTGGGATTGTCTGTTTTGTTTTCCAAACACCTCTTTTGTTCTTGTATTTTGCTCTGTGCGATGGGAGTTACACTCTTCTCATCCACTGCTTTCACAAGAATCAGCTTTACGTTGGAACAACAAAGTGAGCACAAGGAATAAAATTTTACTTCGTCACTTAAATAACTTTTATTCTTGATTAATTTTTCAACTGTAAACTGCATTTCTGTGTGATATCTGCAATGTATCTATGTGGAGTACTTTATTTGGGCATAGTCATGTAAATAACAGTGGATTTTCCTCTATAATGTGTAACAGATGCAACACTTTATTCAGTAAGAGACCCCTTTAAATAACTTTTTTTTAAAGGACTAACTGTGGTTTTATTTTACAAACAAACTTTTCAAAACATTAGGCACATTATTGCATGTGCAATAATATTTTAGCTATTTGCTAGAGCCAGAGGGTATTTTTCCCCCATTCAGTGAGCCCTCATGCCCTGTGGATGGGGGGGTGGAGTCATCCTGGAGGACCGATCACTTTTATTCATTATGGAAGAAATAACATCAGTCAGAATAACACTGTATAGATTTGCAGTGAGTCTGTCCTGACTCGTAGTGACGTATAGCGCCAAACCATGCCAACTGGTTTGGTGTGATACACTGTTGCTTGAAATTTTGTGAACCCTTTAGTATTGTCTGCATTTTATATATATATATATATATATATATATTATATATATATATATATATAATGACTTAAAACATCATCAGATTTTCAAACAAGTCCTAAAAGTAGATAAAGAGAACCCAATTGAACAAATGAGACAGAAATATTATACTTGGTCATTTATTTACTGAGAAGAATGATCCAATATTGCATATTTGTGAGTGGCAAAAGTATGTGAAAGTTTGCTTAAAGTATCTGGTGTAACCCCCTTAAGGTAGAAAATTTCAAGCACCACTGCAAGTACCTGGTATCTGTAATAAGTACATAAAATATCTTAATTTTATATGT
The DNA here is from genome assembly GCF_001660625.3 of Ictalurus punctatus. Taxonomy (NCBI): domain Eukaryota; kingdom Metazoa; phylum Chordata; class Actinopteri; order Siluriformes; family Ictaluridae; genus Ictalurus; species Ictalurus punctatus. The sequence continues at coordinate 18,855,351 of NC_030434.2, read as the reverse complement.
TCTTTGTTCTCTACAGGTGGGCATGGTGGCTTAGTGGTTGCCTCTCACCTCCAGGGTGGGGGGTGTGAATCCCACCTTCACACTATGTTTGGGAGGAGTTTGCATTTTCTCCTCATGCTTCAGGGGTCTCCTCCAGGTAGTCCAGTTTCCTCCCCCAGTCCAACGACATGTGTGGTAGGCTGATTGGCATTTCCAAAATTGCCCATAGTGTGTGTATGAGTGTGTGAGATTTGCCTTCAATGTGGTTGTGCCCCGAGTTCCATGGGATAGGCTCCAGCTCCCCCTTGAACCTGTATAGCATAAGCGGTATGAAAATGGCTCAATGAATGGATGTTTTGTAATGATACAGCACGCAAATCAGTTTATGTTCAAATGTCACATTATTCCTCATTCGTACTGGCTCCAGGCAACACAAATCAAGACAAGGCATAACCATTTACATGAAGCCACATAGCATACATACTATAATAGAGATGATTCACTAGGAGGGTGACTCAGGTATCAGCTATTTCTGTGTTTCAGGCCACATATATACCACATCTGCAGTTTTGTTTAACATATAGCTCAGCATGTACATCTGGATGTCTGTGACACGGAGCAGCATGGGGGAAATGGCAGAGTGAGTGGATTGTTTTTCTTTTAAACTGTCCTCCTTCTTGCCTATCAACACATCTGGCCAATGTCAAACTATGTAAATAAACCAGAAGTAGATCTACCTTTGTACTGTTTGTGCACCACAGGCTCTAAGCCAAATGGGGTTGTCTGATGTTTTAGTGAGAATTCTTTAGCAAGGAAATGGGATATTCTATTATTGCGTTTCTATTGCATTAAAAAATGCTGCATCGCTGCAAGGGTTCTGTGCTATCTGTGTTTATATGAAGTGGGGGGTCTATGTGCGGAGTGTGTGATTGTAAGGTATGTGAGCAAGAGTACATCTGGAGGAGTTTTCCAGGAATTCCGATGGGAGGGGGAGGTGTCAGTGTTAGGAGAGCAGGTCGGTCGTATGAGTAGTGGAGAAAATGGTGCATGGTACTGAGCTCAATCAGACCCCTAATCAGTGAGAGACTCCAGATTCAGCTTCTTTGAATTGGGAAGGCACTGGTGTCCTTTTCACTTCTTGGAAAAGGTGCTTGTATTATATGCCTTAATAATGTCAGTTATTACTGGAAAGTATTGTTCCAAGCCAGTGATTGCTCGGCACACTCAAGATGACTTTCTTTAGTTTGAATAATTTTTCCATTGCACACTTTTCTTGGAAAGCCGAAAGGCTTTTTATGGCATGCGCTCACCGTTTAGCAACCCCTCTGTCGTGAGTGACTTTCTTGGTTCCTCGTTAACTTGGTTGATTCTTTAGGCAAATCAATCTTTCCCAGAAGTATGCAAGTCCCTTGTTCCTTTTTAATTTAGCTTGTTAATTATCAAAACTGCATAAAAATATTCCATTTGAAAGACATCCTTGTAGTTGTTTTGGGGTGGATCCAACGTTTAAAGGTTTTCCACAAGGATGTCATTTTGGCAGCTGACTAAAAAGTGAAATGAAGAAAAAATTTGACAAAACACCTTGAAAATGGTGGAAGGAAAGCTACAGTGCTTGGATGAGACAGACCTCCTCCCAAAACTCCAGTCTGGATATTGAATACATCTATGGTATTGTATCATATGACATTCAAATACAGCACTTTAGCTGTACTTTGACCTTTTTCTGTTGCTTATTTTTGTTCTTTCAGCTTGTCACATGCCTAGAGTTTGGGGGGGGGGGGTCATGTATGTGTACTGTATTGCATTATTACATTAGGCTACATTGATTTCCTCTGCGTTTTTGCTCTGCAAGCTGTATAATGCAGCTTGTGTCATAAAATCAGATTTAAAATAATAATTACAGGATGTTTGGATAGCTGATCCTCCTGGATAAGATGGGAAGTAACCACACTTCCGTGGAGTATTAATCCCAGGGTGTCAGGAAGCCAGGAACGCCACCACCATGCTTTATTTTGACGACTGGAATTCTCATTATTACAGAAGGGTTGGGTGCTTGGAGGAGCTAAACACCCAACTAAGCACTGAGCTAAGCACAGATATTTTACAAATGACGCGTCATTTCGTTAGTGTGATGTTAAAAATTGGTTTCCGGTTGAAGTAGTTAAGAGAAGCAGACATGTTATCTTTATCCATTCACATAAATAAAGAACCCTTTCATATATTTGGGTTTTCGCTTTCATACGTTAGTTTCCTCCGCAAGATCTTCCACTGTTATGTGTTTAAAATCTGGTCATGTCTAATGGCTTTTGCATTCACTGTGCAGGTTTTCAGGATGATGTCAGACGCCAGTGAGATGTTGGCAGCAGCGTTGGAGCAGATGGATGGAATCATTGCAGGTATTCTATAAGTCATGAGTCTATACAAATGGAAGAAAACCAATATATAGTTTGCAAAATTTACAAATTTAAAAAATAAAAAATAAAAAAAAAAACATTTTAAAGTTGTGATTGCACAAGTATGTGAAGCACACCTCCACTGCTGTGAAACCCCTAAATTAGTTACCATCAGAAGTCACATAATTAGTTGAATAAAGTTGACCTGTTCCTGGAAGCCCAGAGTTTTAGATAACATACGTAAACAAACAGCATCATGAAGACCAGGCAAATCCAGGACAAAGTTCTGGAAATCAGTGAGAGTTTGGATTGAAAATCTAAATATCCCAAACTTTTAACATCCCATGGCGCACTATTAAATCCGTTGTTGAAAGCTGGAAAGAATATGGCACAGCCATGACTTTTTCGAGAGGAGGCTGTCCACCAGCATTCATTAACCATGTAAAGCGGGGATTAGTCAGAGAATCAGCAAAGCATGGTCATTTCAGTTCCATGTTGTAACACTATAAAATAGGGAAATGTTCGGGGGGGGATACATATGCAATGCTGTGTAGATGCATGCAACAAATGACCTCCGTATTCTCTTCAATGATGTGGACAATTTTCAAATTAATGATCCATCAGTTCTGGATTAAATTATGGCATTCCTCTAAATGTGGAAAATCCCACAGTAAATAAGTCCTCTGCATCGTGGTCTTGCAAATGACTTATCTCCGAGGCAATTGAAGTAATGCAGTTGCACTTTTAGCGGTCTGGCGCTAAAACCTCCTGTCCAGGCTTTAATGGCTGGCTGTGGGATGCAATGTAGATTTTTCCACTGGCTAAGCACTGAGGAAATGTACTAATTATTCTCTCTGGCTGCACAATACAGTCCATCCCTGGGAACATCAGCAAGGCAGCAGGAAGAATTAACATATTTGCTGTTTGAATTAGAGCTTTGCTGTGCGTCTGCTCTTCACTGGCTCCTGTAATTGCAGTGCTTGATGTGCCAAAGTGTAAATCATCTAGCATTAGTGACCATAATGACTACAGTAGTGTTAGCCATTTTTGTTAGTATTTTTGTTAGCCATATTAACTTGTCAGTTTTTAAAAAAATATATATATGCCTTACCCTAAATCACAAATGACCTGTATAACCTTATATCCTTGCATTGTATGGAAAGTTTGACTCAAAAATTAAGTCATTTTATTTATTTTAGTGTTTCCTTTGATGATGGGGGTTTTTTTTTTTGGCCCCCCCCATAGGCTCCAAGGCCATGAACTACTCAAACGGTCTATTTGACTGCCAGTCTCCCAGCTCACCCTTGCTAGGCAGCCTGCGTGCAGTCCACCTCCTCGAAGAACTGCGAGGGGTGCTGGAGCTGATGGATGCAGATGAGAGAGAGAGTCTGCGTAGCCAAGTGCCTGATCACACCACTGAGGGCCTGGTGGAGTGGCTGCAGACCCGACTGGTGAGTAGGAGAGGGATCCCATCATTACGATCTCCTACAGGATTCTGAAAGAAAGTTTAATGAAATGCCCTAGATCTCCTGAATAATTTAGATCAGGTTTTGTGGGTTTTTTTTATTTTATTTATTTATTTATTTTATTTTATTATTTTTTTTAAATAATGGTTTTTCATTAGAAAAAATACTGCATATATACTGTCCCTGTGTTTCACTCTCAAGCAGCTGCCAAAATAGACAGCACTTTTGGGCCATGTGTCAGCCTTCTCCAATTTATTGTTATTTTGTCCACATTTCAAAGCAACATTGCATTTATTATTTTTGGAAAAAAGCAACTGGGGTGCAGGGGGATTGTTTTGACAAGACTAAATCTGCACTTATACTGGTTACTCTATGCACGTTGCTCCTCTAACACACTTAAAAATCTTTTATGGTAGCACTACTTGTATTCTCTTCTTGATATATCGCTTTGCTTGTTTTTCCTCATTTGTAAGTTGCTTTGAATAAAAGCATCTGCTAAATGAATAAATGTAAATGTGGGGAATGGAAATCTTGGTAGTTAATTCTAAAGTTTCAGCTAAAGGTCCTGCTTGAAGAAGCATCAGCAGTTAAATGTTGTGACCCGGGGTTATTTCAGAAGTTTAATATTTCTTAATCAGATGTGGACGCTTATTTGTCATGTTCACTGTTATTTGCTTGAATAAAGAGGTCACAACTCACATAATCTGCAGCCTGAAGCATTCACTTATTTTTCTTTATAAAAATGCATCCCGTGATCATTATATATGACTACATCACTATTTTGGATCAGTTAGAAACTCTATTTTAACAAACAAAAGCCAAAACTATCAGTTCACTAAGAGGAGTATTTTACCCCTGTTGCTTTTTAACTTACTGTAGTGTTATAAAAGCAGAATGCTGTAAATGTATTCAATTACTCATCTTCAGTAACCACGTAATCCTGGTAAGGGTTGCAGTGGATCCAGAGTTCAAAGCAGGATACACCCTGGTTAGAACATCACACAGCACCCTGCTCATGCACATACACACATGCACACATTCACACAATCGTTCACTCTTCTGGGCAATTTTGTGTAGCCATGCCACCTACAGACATGTTTTTGGAAGGTAGAACAAAACTGGAGAACCCAGAGCTAACCAATACAGACACTGGGAGAACATGTGCTGTAAATTTCTGCTTATGTAAAATTACTGAAACTATCAACTTTGTAACTTTCTATAAAATGGTTACATAGTGGTGGTCTCTTGTCTGTCTACTTATTCAGTATTTTGTTCATTTTGATGTGTGGCATTAAAGGTGCAATAGTTGATTTAAAAAATTTTTTTCCTTACTAATAATATGAAGAAACAGGAAAAATATGTAGAAGGTGATTTAATAAAAAAAGATGGTTTAAGATAGATTCTGAAATACTTTTTTTTTTTTTTAAAAAAACTGACATTTGGGCAGGAGATTTCCTAGGAGCACGTAATGTAGTGTGCGTCACCGTTTGGACCTGTGTAAGCTCTTTGTCTCAGAATATTTGGAGAACACTTTCAGCACTGGAGTCAGAAATACTTTACTGGTGGGTGACCTGCACATGACCTGCTTGTAGTTAAACCAATGCTGATGCAGGTTAATTATTTAAATATTTTTGGGTAGATCTACTTGTGGTAAAGTGCAATCTGATAGTTGTTTACTGAATATCTGATTTATGGTGGTGTTGCTTTTCATTCTAAATGATTTCAGTTACTTGTCATAAGACTGATTGTATGAAATTGGTTGGCGTGTAGAAGTCACGGGAAAATAATGTGAAGTCTCACATGTTATTCATAATACACTCTCTTCGCATACCTTTACATGGGAACTGCATTTTATTTCTTGTGATCTTTGTGTCCTGGGACCTTTTTAAACTTTCACTTTAAAAAGCAGGTGGACTATGTATAGGTTCTAATAGTAGAAATTTTGACAGGATGTATATTTTTCATCCTGCATAGGGCACACCGCCATACAGCTTGGTATTAATATCCGAATCATCTTGTCTTGTGTCCCTGCTATGTAATGTATCAGTGGTTACATTGTTTACTTGTGTTTCTAGACTAATGGTCATGGATCTGCAGCGAGGGATTTGGCATATCGGGAGCGATTGTCTCGGCTAGAGAGTGACAAGGAATGTCTGATGCTGCAGGTGTGTAAGATATGTTTTCAGTTGGTATATAATTGTCTAATGGGTTTAGGGTTTTTTCTGTGGTTATTTTGTTAAATATAAATAAAAAAAAATTCCCCCTCAGGTGAGCGTTCTGACAGACCAGGTGGAGGTACAGGGAGAAAAGATAAGGGACCTAGAGATGTGCCTTGAGGAACACCAGATGAAACTGAATGCCACAGAAGAATTACTACAGCAGGTGTGTTGTGTATGTGACTATACACAGCAAAACTATTTCAAGAAAGTCAGTTAAGGAGGAATACTCAAAATACTATACAGACGCTGTTTCACATCGTAAAACTTTCATTTTCAATTATTAAATGATGCATATGTACTCAGTCGTGAAAAAATAAGTACACCCCATATACATTGGCGCTTGTGACATTTGGACAAGAAATCATTTGATCATCTTTGAAACAGTGCCTATGAATAAAGATGATTATACTTAAAGAAAACCACAAGGAAAATGATCTTTTTCAATAATTTATTCAACAGAAAAATCAGTGGATGTGAGATTCTTCTGTGGAAAAATTAAGTACACCCTTATTCTCAGAAGCTAGTACTGCCCCCTTTTAGCAGAAATAACTTTGAAAAATTTTACTTTGGAAATTGTGACCATTTCTCCATGCGATATTTTTTTCAGTTGCAAGATGCTTGAGGATTCTGTAAAAATGTAAAATATCAGTGTACTTCAAATATATTTCTTGCATATAATTTCATGGGGTGCCAATAATTGTCGCAAACCTATATTTAACACAGATTTTTAAAAATTATATATACCTGTTTTGTTTGCAATTGTTGATCATAGAGTATTTTTGTGAATCTTTTGAACAAAAGGTTAAACAAGAATGACAATTTTTCACAGAATTCTTTGCTCATATTTACCAAGGGTGCCAATATTATTGGAGGGGTGTGTGTGAATTTTTATATTTTCTAACTTAAAAGATTCAGAGACAATTGTGATTATATTCTGTTATCCAGGATTCATTTCATTTTTCTTATTTTCTTTAGGCTTTTATTAAAAATAAAAAAACATTAACACCAGTTTCAACTCTATACAGAAGCCCTAGGAGGCCATGCATTTATTCATTTATATATATATATATATATATATATTAGTGTGTGTATATGTATGTATGTGTTCTTGTTTTCTCATGATATCAACATATTTTTTTCCCCTTGTGATCACGACTTTTTGTGTGTACTCAACATAGCATGATGATTTATTGTTCCTGAGGCAGCAAAAGCTTAGCGCAATCCTGCAGCATCATGAATGAACAAATTTGTTTTGTTTTTACTTTGATCAGGGACTCACACCAAGCTGAATTAGCTGTATGTTCGTCAGTGATTGACAACTTCCACGTTAGTATCATACACTTGAGAAGGGGACACCCCTCTCCTTTCTTTTAATGCAGAGATAAAGTCCATCTCTACAGCAGACAATAATTACATTTATGATGGCAAGGACAGCATAGAGCATTCACAAGATTTTCTTATGTCGTGAGAAAACAACTTTTTGTCATGTTGAGATAACGAGAATTCGTGGTGATGAGAAAACAAGAAAGGGAGAAAGAGTAATGCATGGCCTCTTAGGACTTCTGTAACTTTCACCAGACATTCAGTTAAAGGAAAATAAATAACTTGATTAGGGGTGATTGGAGGAACAACACTGTGTCTGCTCACGTCGCACCGCTCCATCATTGATTATTTGCCTATACCTAAACTTCATATTGTGCTTTATTCCTTACTTAAATTGTATAACATATCTTTTACCTAGACTTTAAACGAGTCCATATCAACCACCCTGTTTGGATTTATTTCAGAAAGAAACCTTGAAAGGAACCATCCTCTTCTGGGCAACACTGCATAGTGTGATCTTTTCTGCTCTATAACTTTATACTATAGAGTCAAGCAGTGTTAAAAGTAACTTGAGTATAAATACGAAAGTTCTTCTCTAATTTCATTCAAGTTTTAACTTTGTATCTGTCATATCTAAGGACAGTTATTGACTGTTGTTAAACACTTTTTCAGAATTAAATTTAAGCATTCAGCAGCACTGTGATATAATAGATAAGGATAAACTGGTTGTAAGCAGGTGTACTCACATTTGACCAGAATATTAACTGCTGCATTAATCCAACCTGCATTGTGCTCTGAAGGAGTTGTTGAGCAGGAGCACGTTGGAGACCCAGAAACTGGAGCTGTTGACGGAGGTATCCAGCCTGAAACTGAAGCTTACAACTGCAGATCGTGAGAACAAGAAAAGTGAGGTAACAGTGACTGTACTCCTATCATTAGGAATGCTTTAAAAATGATCAACAAGCAAAAAAAGAAAAAATGAATTTTTTTTTTTTTTATGAAGTCACAGTATTTGCATTCATTGAGACAAAATCTGATTAGTGATGACCAAACTAAAATTCTCATCTGCTGGATGTGTACATCAAACACCTTTGCGAACTTCTACAGTACGTCATTCTGTTCATTAGCTATTACCTGTTTGGTGTGTGTGTGGTTTTATTTATTTATTTATTTATTTATTTATTTATTTATTTTTTAGGTTTCTTAGTTTAAATCACGATCAAAATTAATTATGCTGTTAAGAAGTCATTTAACACTCATACATTAACTAAAATGTATAGCCTTTAATCATTTATTAAAAGCTTAAGACGCTCACATTTTACCAAAACATAAAGATTAAATATTAGATCTGGCCAACATGCTGCTGTTCCTATACAGCCATGTGTAACCACTTAAACCCGTAACTCTGTCCAGGCATTGAGCTCTCGAGCCATTTCCTGCCATAAAGTCCAAACTGAGACTACACTAACGCTATTCAACTCGTCCGAGACGTACGGGATTTGAGCTGAAAACTGTGGATTTCATAAATTGTAAACTCCAGACAGGACTAAAGGGAATGGAGTTTTAAATACCAGACAAGGGAAATGTGGGTTTTGTATTAGAAGTACTTTTATGAATTCATAACAGCAGCTTTATATCTTATTAGTCAGAATGTGGTGTACTCAAAGGTTATTCAATCTGGATGTCCCTTTTCCTCTCAAATAGCTCATCCAAGTTCTTCCCACAACTCTGCTTGTGTGCATGCTTGACCTTTTACCTCCCTGATAAGCTTCTCTCCCTCCAGGCCTTTTATCAGGAGCTGAGTGAAATGCGCCTCAGAGCAGCTACTGCAGAGACGGAAAAAGTGCAGCAGGAAAGAAGTCTGAAATCAACCAGAGTACGAATATTATGGGGTTTTTTTCTTTGTTTTTTTTTTGGTTACACAAATCATGTTCAAGTAAAATGTAAAACTTTTTTTTTCTTTTTTTTTGGCATCTTCTTTGCCCCATTCCCCCTGTTTTTTTTATTTATTTATTTATTTATTTATTTATTTATTTATTTATTTATTTATTTTTTTTTTTTTTACTCTTTTAGATCTGTAATTTCTGGAATCTGTCTTTCTGGCTGCTGTTCAATCTGTCTACACACCTACACTCTTGTCAGTTGTTTTTAATGAGAGCATTAATATTTCTATGCAATCACCTGTGTGGTGTCGTTCGTGTGTGTGTGTGTGTGTGTGTGTGTGTGTGTGTTTTTTTTTCTTTTTTTTTCTTTTTTTTTTTTTTTCTTCCTGATTATTAAGATCTATATATAATATTTTGAACTGACTAAAGCACATGAATCAAATATAAGATGAGATTAGTTACACTCGTTACTATATGACTACTCTGATTATAGCTCTTGTTTCATATCTATTTTTAGAAGGTTAACATTTTGGAAGCCTCCATCAACAACCAGTACAAAATTAGCCAAAAGCCCATGCGCATAACTGGCAGTAATATCTTTGTGTTGGTTACAGTTAGGCAGTTGCATGTGGTTCTTATTTGTCAGGAAGAACTGGTGGCACTGCAGAAGCAGCTAGAGGAGCAGGAGCTGAGGAACCTGAAGGAGCAAGCCGGAGCTGAGGTCGTGACATCGGACGGAAACCAGAGCAGAGAGAAAGGTCTGTGCTGCAGCATTTTGGCCGACCAAAATAGTCTCGCCTGAGGGAGTTCTCTCCACACTATGCACACTCGTACTACTTTGGATAATTAAAGGTCCTTATTTTCCCAAGGGTGGGTAGGGAAGCATTCTGTCAGGGTTATATATAGTAGAACCTTTTTAAAGGAAATATTCACCCTGAAGTCATGTATCCATGTTTACAATTAGCATGTGATCTTCAGTGCTGTCAAAGATATTTATTATATAATGTGTTAACTTTTTTTTTAATTTAGTATAAACTTCCTTCATCTACATTTTGGTCTATTTTCAATTTTCAGCGGCTTCCTAAATTGCCCACAATGCCATTTGACTACCTGCTGATAGTCGTGCAGTCAGCTTTAGTCCTTGCTTGATGTCTATCTAGATCTCTATGAAAGGTTGTTATGGTAATTATTTACTTATAATAGTTGTAAGCCTAATTAACTGGTCACTTGAAGCAGAAGGATTAATACTACAAAGAAAGCATAAATTATGCAATTTTAATAAAAATGAGGTGTTTCTACACCAGTATGTATAGTGGGAATTATTTTACTCTTATTAAAATAATAATCGTGGGAATTATTTTACTCAGGAAGCGATTCCTGGATGCAAACAGTTTGAGAACCCTGCCTTAAAAGATCTGTGTAGAATCCTACAACAGTATTTTTTTCTGCTCAAGAGGGTTCCAAATACCTTTTAGAAAGCTTAAACTGTCAACCATCCAAACGTCCCTTGATAAACTCTCCTTTCTGAGTGTATATAGGTGGGTTCATGTCATACATGTCCAGACAAGAGTTCTAAAGCCAGAGAGATTGTTTCATCACAGACCCAACATCCTGCATTCTTAAATAATGTAGTAAGCATGTTTGTACCACTACCTTTTAGCACTTATGTATGATTAGGGTTACATATGCAGTTTATGTAAGACTTGAATCAACTTGCTAGATTCAGAATGAACTGTTCTATTAACATTTAGAGATCCCGATCATATTGAATCATTCTATAATTCCACACTGACACATAGGGCTTGACTTTAATCTTTAAGCAGTTAGACTATATTCCATCCTTCCTGATTCATATTTTTGTTCAGTGGGTGTATCTGATGCATTGTGGAGTTTTTTGTTTGTTTGTTTGTTTGTTTTGCTTTTTTCTTTCAGATTTGGAAGTGCATAGAATGAAGCAAGCTGTTGAGTCTTTAATGGCATCTAACGAAAAGAAGGTAAATTTTCATTATAGACTAATCTTGTGTTGGCACTCAATTTAAAGTATTAAAAAAAGGTGGATTTGTGATGGTGTGCACTAACTTTATATATTAAATATATAAAATCACTAATGTATCACAATTGAAGATATTTTTATGATTGAATTCTGGAACGATTAGGTGTTATCTTACTTTTGGCAAAACAGAATGAATGTTATAAATATTTAATTTGTGTTGGAAGTTTTACACGAAAATATTGGCTAAAATAATTAAAATAGTATTTAATATATATCTAACTGAAACATATGTGCTTTGTGGGTTGACCTTGCCTATGATATGAAATCACAGAATTGTTAGCTAGAACCTTATAGTGATATGAGAAATTATATGTTCAAAGATTTAATTTGGGGGGAAAAAAAGGTATTTAATGAAGACAGGAAGTGAATTGGTACAGAGATCATGAGTTGATGTCCAATTGGTACAGTGAGTAACAGTTATAGATATAGAAGCACTGACACCTGCTGATATCTACAGTATGATATTTAGGAAAATGTATCATGAAGTTGAATGTAAGAAATAAAACACTTGGGTGTGAAAAGGAGTTACCGTTCCGATTCTTTTCCTCTAACGGCATGTCCCAAAACACTTTATTCTGCTTATAGTGCAACAACTTTTTAATCTGTTTATAGTTCTGTTTATTGTTATTTAACATCTGCAAAGTATATTATCTCCTGTTAATGCTTGCATTATAACTGGTTTAAACAGTCATTCCCTCTCTGTACTCAAGGCTTTACTGACTGTTACAAAGTGCCAACACTGAAGACTCCTTCCTTAAATGTGAAATAAACATCTCAGTGTTTGTTTGTCTTTATCTTTGTTAAATAACAGCACAAATAAATCTATTGATTATTAGGCTTAGATTATGTTGCACATCCATCTTACAGGTTCCTGAGGTGTTACTATGGAAATGATAACAGAACAAGCACATTAATATAATGATATTGACGTATCACCCAGCCCTCCTACTTCCTTTTTTTTTTAGGAAGATCAATGAAGGTGTATGCTCATGTGGTTGGTATTTTCCACAGGATCGTAAGATTGAAGAGTTGCAGCAGTCCCTGATGTGCTGTAGGAACGTCCAGGACATGGTGATGTCAGAACAGGAAAGGAAAGGTGAGAGATTATCGTCATCTTAAATAGAAGACAGCAACTTACAAGCAAGTAGTCTTGTCCTGGATTTAGGTTCGGATCCACCTTAAGGCACGATTTTCATTTATGGTTTTGTGACTTGTTCTTGCTTATCTCAAGATTTAACTTGGACTGATATATTTTTTAATTCTATGACTGTTGTATATAAAGTAATGTTGAAGAAATTACATACATAGCCTAATGTTAAACAAAGCACTACGGTCTTCTGCAACTCCTGCAAAAAGTCAGCCAGAGGTCCCTTCACGAATGAAATCGTTAGTTCTTTACAAGTGCATCTCAAAAAAAAATTTTAATATCTTAATACTTATTCTTACTTAATTTTAATATCTTAATCTTAATACTTTTTTGTTTTAATCTTGATGATTATGGCTTACAGCGCATTAATATTTTGAGATACTGGATTTTTGATTTCAGAGTAAAGAATTTATAATACAGAAATGTCGACCTTCTGAAAAGTATGTTAAATTATGCACTCGATACTTGGTCATGGCTCCTTTTGCATGAATTGCAGCATAAATGCACCTGCATTTAGGACTTGATTGGAGTAGCAGTTCAGGTGCTGAGTGAGAGATGAGATGGGTTCTGTGCTCACTTCTTTAATATGTACCATTGCACTCAAAAATCCCCAAATATCAACAGTCGAGTTCCATAAGCCAGTTGGTCTGTCAATAAAGACAAGAATCAAAAAGAGTGGTTTGGAAATAAAAATGGATGCAATCCAGATTATTTTTCTTATGAAGATGTAGCATGTAGCTCACTGCAAAGAATATAAAACAGAAAACTAAAACAATGTTTTTAAGACAATTCTTCTGTGGTTCAAGATTTTCTTCAGCTGAATATTGCTTGTGTGTTTATCAGAGTGTCCATGTTACTGTGCATCTTCTTCTTCAGGCTAATCTACAGTAGCTGCTAAAAAGCTTTATCTTTGTCCATAGCTCTGTCATTTATTTGAGGCTCTTTTCTTTGAGCTTTTCTTTTCATACACGTGCCAGCAATAGCCACTTTGAAGATTTTCCTCTCTGAAAGTTAAACACGCTTCCTCATCTTCAGGATTTTTGCATTTAGTGGTTGAATGAAACACATTTGACATTTTGAAACATAGCTTTATACTAGGAATTGAGTGATACAGAGCCAATTAGTAGTCTCATAGTCAAGCAATTTATGTAATCACATTCACTAGCACATTTGACAAGTAAAACTAAATTCAGACTGTGTGTCCTCAGACAGAGGCGATGAAGAGGACGCTGGGACGGGCCAGTGTGAGAGTTCAGCCAAATCCCCAACCACTACAGTTACTGAGCCTCTTTTCCTCACAGGCACAGAGGAGACTGATGAGGTATGGCTTATACTATCTCAAAGCCACTAACACACTGCTGTGTACACAGGATGTCCCTCAGGCTTCCTTTACAACATTCATGTCCAACTCCTTTGTATTTTCTTTTTGGGAGTGTTTGTCCTCACTGTGAACGGCCATGGAATTTAAGTGGATTTTTACACTTGGTGAACTTATTATGATTATTATGATTATTATTATATAATATGTGTATCTCTCTCTATCTTCCCAAGGCTCATGGAAATTTAATAAGGTCTAGTCAGGGAATTTTATTTGTAAATTTTTCAAATGTATTAGCTAAAATGTGAGGATAGATTGGGGTTTATATATATATATATATATATATATATATATATATATATATATATATATATATATATATATATATATATATATATATATATATATATATATATATATATATATATATATATTATATATATAAAAATGTCGTTCTTTTTAGTGTGCTCATTTGCTGTATGTGACTTGGTGTTATGGGTTAAAAATGTACTTAAAATGGCTTACGGTACCTTGTAATTGAATTGATCTTATTTCCATTAAAGTAATATACTTTTGTTTTATTAGGACCAGTTTTGTTTGAGGTGTAAAGACTAGTCATGAGAAGTATATGTTCTTTTTTTAGCAATGAAAACTAAGTTTTGCACTGGATTTCTGTTAACCAGGAAAACGAGCTTACAGATTTAATGGGTTAAAATAGTTAGGTTTTTTTCTGCTCAGTACCCATTCAATACATTCTACCATTCTTCGTACAGTATGTCATGGAAATTCAAGATTTTGGTCAGGGGAAAAGTCATAGAATTTTACATTTGACTTGGAACCCTGAGATTATAATATATAATATACACTGTTTTTGTTTGCAGTACTCCACTAGATCTTATTTTTGAGGACTTTCTCTTTTTTTGTCTTGTCTTTGTGTTCTGGCTCTCCCGCAGCCTCAGGTGATTCCATGCACTGAGTTTATCTCAGAGTCTGAACACAAATCAACAGCTGATGCAGATCCATGCCTTCTTACATACAGGTCTGATCCCTTCCTAAAGCTCCTCGTTTACATTTACATTTTATGGCATTTGGCAGACACCCTTATCCAGAGCGACTTACATTTATCTCATTTCTACAACTGAGCAATTTAGGGTTAAGGGCCTTGCCCAAGGGCCCAACAGTGGTAGCTTAGCAGTGCTGGGGCTTGAGCCCCTGACCTTGTAATCAGTAACCCAGAGCCTTTAACCACTACCCGTTTATCTGAATTGCACTGGAGATACATGACTTAGAGCAGGCAGTAGTAGGAGTTTGATGGTGGATTTACTGTGTGCAAAAATGCAATTAGAATTATTAGAACAATATATGAATGGCTATACGATTACAGTAGCATTTCTGAATCCTCATGAATACTACTAATCTTTGGCTAACTTGAGTAAACTGGGACATTTTATTTATACAGACCATTTTATTTTGCTATTTGGCTAAACGCATTTGGGAATTTAAGTAATCTGCATGTGTGTAATTGTGTGTGTGTGTGGTTTTTTTTTTTATTTACCTTTTTATTGAAGTTCCTCTGAGAGGCTTGGATCAGAAAACTCTAGCAGAGAAGAGGTACTGACTACTGTTTTGTGTCTGTGTGTGTGTCTGTCACTTAGACTTATTTGTGTGCATTTCTGTCTGTGTGCATTGTCTTTGTGTCTGTCTCCATTTCTGTCTGTTTTAATAATCAACACAGTAGCTTCTGATGACAGGAATTCTAAGTCATCATCGCCCCCTGCTGTTTGTACAAGATGCTATAAGCAAAATCCTGACTTGGTGCTTATTGCCATCCCTCAGTCCCAGTAAATCTACAGACTAGCGGTCTCTCTCTCTCTCTCTCTCTCTCTCTCTCTCTCTCTCTCTCTCTCTCTCTCTCTCTCTCTCTCTCTCTCTCTCTCTCTCTCTCTCTCTCTCTCTCTCTCTCTCTCTCTCTCTCTCTCTCTCTCTCTCTCTCTCTCTCTCTCTCTCTCTCTCTCTCTCTCTCTCTCTCTGTGTGTGTGCGTGCATGCGTGTGTGATCAGCAGTTCTGTAAATTAGTTAACACATGAATTTTGGTGTGAGGACTAAATGAATGAGTACTGAATCACAAGCACGATTGCATTATATGCCACCATCAACATTAATGTTAATTAAAACAGAAATTATGATTTTTAAATGATCGCAATACTGATGATGATCTGTTATCTTTCAGGCTGAGCCTGGTGAAAGAGCAGATAAGAAAAACAGCTCTCCCACAGTGTCCCCCTCTCAGTCCAGCCCAGGCGGGAGTGAAAGTTTTGGCACCAAAAAAATACGTTCCTCGTTTGGACGGGGCTTCTTCAAGATTCGGAGTGGAAAGAGAACAGCCAGCTCTCCTGATCTAGGTGTGCTCTGACTCGTAATTAAGAGAGTTCGTAGTTTGTTGAATGTGATGTAAATTCATGTTACTGTCTCCAATTTCCTCCGTATTATGAGGGAAAACCTGATTGCACAACCTCAGGTTAGGTATTGTACAGTGTTTAACTGCATAACAGAATGGTGATCCTATAGTAAAGGCTTCTGTTTTGCTTTCAGTAGCCTAATTAGGAGAGCATGTGTAATTCAGGCACAGAATGAGTAGAAATTACAGAACAAAATGTGGGGGGAAAAGTTACCATATTTCCTTTTAATTTTTTTTTTTATATAAAAGTCCAACATTTTAAGCAAAATGAATCAGAAACAGTAGCTAAAATTGTTAGTTAGTACAGCTGATGTAGTTGATACATTTAGAGGCTGTAGGCATCCTTAATGAGGGCTACTATAGTCCCCTGTATCACATGGTGACTGTCTTTTATATTATAGATCAAGTATAATCACTTTGATTTGGCAAAAAATAAATAACAGTGCATGTAAAATATTCTGAGCCATATCTCCCTGCAGCTCTGGAATGGTTTCCCACTGATGCTAAGCAGAGTTGAGCCTGGCCAGTACCTAGATCGGAGACCTCCTGGGGAAAACTAAGGTTGCTGCTGGAAGTGGTATTAGTGAGGCCAGCAGGGGGCGCTCACCCTGTAGTCTATGTGGTTCCTAATGCCTCAGTGTAGTGACGGGGACACTATACTGTAAAAACAGCACTGTCTTTCAGACGAGGTCCTGACTGGTCATTAAAAATCCCAGCACACTTATATCCCTAACTCTTTTTTACGATAACCCCAGCAGTTTTGATAGTACGGTCTGCTATATGGCCGAGTAGCATAGTAGCACAGCCCCATCATGTTTTATTCCTTTCTTCACCCATTCCATACAAGAAATTATTCTACCTGTGTTTGGGTCCCATCTGCTTTGCATGAGCAATTACAGAAGCAGTGGTTGTGTTTGTGGTTTTGGCTAAGTGAAAAGATCTTCTAATCCCATATGTTTTATCAGCTGAGGCAGAGAGGAAGAGGACTGAGCACTTGGATCTGGCAGGAACTCCATCTCCCAAACCAAAAGCGCATGCAGTCTCACCTGAGGGCAAGAAGAAAGCTAAGGGAATCCGAAAGTTCTTGGGAATGTGAGTCTTCTTTATTCTCTGTTTATTTGTGGTCAGAAGCTTTAGATGGTGTTATGTCTTAGGAGTGCTTATATAAAGCACAGTTTTTAGAATTAAACCAAAGTAGCATTTACATCTTAAAAGCTAACTAATTCTCGCAAAATCACAAACACACTTTAAAAAGTATATCAATTATGGATTGTTTAAAAATATTTTATTTATTTATTTAATTAATTTTAATTTATTAATTTTTTTGGTAACATAGGATGAGGAGGAGCCAGTCCACTTCGTTTAACCTGGACGATGCTCCCGATTCTGAGTTCAGGAGAGGCGGCCTTAGAGCCACAGCCGGGCCGAGACTTGGTTGGTCACGTGACTCGCAACGCAGCAATAACAAGTGAGTTGCCATTTTTAAGGCTCATGTTAACTTTGTCATGACATACATTGAACTCCAGAATTATCTCCCCTCATGAAGGTCAGGGGTCAATATTAATAATACATTCAATTACTGATTTTTTTAATTATTATTTATTTGTTTGTTTGTTTGTTTGTTTGTTTGTTGTTATTATTATTTTTTTTTTTTTTTTTTTTTTTTTATTTTATTTTTTTTTTTTTAATTTAATGGGAATAATGTGCAGTTTCTACAAACATAACTTTTTTTTTTCCCTTTGTTTCTAATTGATGTGATTTTTCTCCCAAACATTAGTTTAAATATGAATATGTGGTGAAACCTCCTCAGGGCATAACAACAACTTCCTCATGTAATGTCTGACAAGTTTGGAGACACTTGTGGAGGATCCTGGACTCTCTGCTATGCAGAATATGTCAAGATATTGTTTATATATATTTTTTTGATTCAGCAGTTCATACCACAGCTTTTCAGTAGGGTTCAAGTTCAAAGATGGAGATGGTCATTATAGATCATATAGTCCCTGTTCCTGCAAACATTTGTGTGTCGATTTTAAATGTTTGAGGTCATTAGGATACACGATGTCATTAAAAACATTACAATAGCTCCTGAAGCACCAGCTACAAATCAGCCCCAAAGCATCAGTGATCCACTAAACATAATTTACAGTGGGTATCAGGTTTTTCTTTGTATCTTTTGTATTCATTCTCCATTTTTCACTGAAGGTGTATATGTCCCAAAAGTTGGGGTTTAAAGTCTCATCTGACCACAACAGTCATATTCTCATTCATCCCATTCCTGGCAAACTTCAGTGTTTGTTTGTTTTGTTTTTATTTCTTTATTTGCCCTAACTGTGCTTAATGTTTCATTGTTGATTACTTGTTTTTAAAACCCTCTCGTGTATATACAGTGGGGTTCAAGATCTGAGACAACTTTATATTAAAAAAAAAAAAAAAAAAAAAAGCTTCCATTTTGCAAGCTTTACAAATTGAATACAAAATGTTTTTTACAAATGATCTCATCAGTAACTTGAGTGGAAAAATATCATTTTATAGAATATTTACATGAATTTGAAAGCTTTGCAGTATTTGGTTTGTCCCCTTTTTGCTTTAATGACGGTGCCTGCGTTTACATGCACATCAACTTAAGGTTAAGGTCTATATTCGGGTTTAGGTAAGTAGTTTAGGTAAGAAAATTGAAATCATTGTTTCGGATGGTGCCAATAAGTTTGGAGTTGACTACATGTTTGATCTTTTCTCCTTCTTTGTCATTCTCTGAAGTGAGCTAGACACCCCGTTTGCATGCTGGAGTACAGAGCAAGTGTGCGAGTGGCTGCAGGAGCAGGATTTAGGCCTGTATGCGAGTCAGGCTCAGCAGTGGATCCGCTCTGGACAAATGCTACTAAATGCCTCACAGAATGACCTCGAAAAGGTCAGAGCATCGAAGAGCTTAATTTTTCAAAAATGAATGGTAGAGGTATTGTAATTAATTAGTGCTTAATGCACATTGTGTGTGTGTTGTAGGAGCTGGGCATCAGGCATCCTCTCCACAGAAAGAAACTTCAGCTGGCACTTCAGGCTCTGGGCTCAGAAGAGGACGATGCTAAAAACAAGCTAGACTTCAACTGGGTTACTCGTGAGTCACGTAAACCAAAGCTCAATATGATGATCAGTATGAGTCAGTAATAGCTACTAATGGGAGGACTAGTGCAACATGGTGCAAGGCTGGCAGAGTAAAAATATTTATTAGTCCTCTTCACTGAGAGCTGACCGTTTTCTCTGTGGTTAAGGATGGCTGGATGACATCGGCCTGCCTCAGTACAAAGCCCAGTTTGATGAGGGCCGGGTGGACGCACGCATGCTTCACTACATGACTGTGGTATGTCACATGTAGGGTTGATTTCATAAATTTTGACTTGGATACCAAAAGCAAGTACATAATGAAATCATACTATCGTGAGGCTGGACATCTTTTTATGAGATGATAAGCCATAAATTTTCGGTTCTCGATAAGGTCAGAGCAATATTTCATACTTTTGAATCTGTTCTATTTTGTATGCTTTTAATGAATATTTTGGTGTAAACCTTCTCGCATGTATTTCATGGCATTTATATAACTTTCGCTATTGATTGGCGCTGTTTTTATAAACATCAATTCTATAAGCATAATCTCACACATGTACCTTAATAAAGTATACATAGTTAATATGTAAACTCCAGATTAAATTCCTTGCTTCGTTCTGTCCATTCAAGTCAAATATCGGATATTTTGCTAATATGTATTGAATTTTGATTCTCCGCATCACGAGAGCCGTTACAGTGACTTGCTTCAATCTGGTTCTCTACCAATAACTTTCATTTCTCCGGTTATTAAAAGACAATTTTACTTGGGTGATATTTATTATTAAAGCCTGTTTTAGCTATTTAGGAAATATAAATATGCCCTATATTTAATTTAAATAGCACACAGTCTCTTAATAAACACTAATTCAGTCTCTTAATAATTAACACTTGGCTTTGACTCTATAATGCATGCTTGAATGTTGGCCTATGTTCCTTTTAAATAACAATCTTTTTTATTTACACTGTCATAAAACTTTTAGGATGATTTGCTGGGTCTGAAGGTGGGCAGCGTGCTTCACCATCTCAGTATTAAAAGGGCCATCCAGGTGCTGCGCATCAACAACTACGAGGCCAACTGCCTCAGACGTAGACCATCTGATGAGGTTCTACTCATCCCTCCATGTACACAGCACTATTTAAGTCACAAGATATGCCAGTATGCGTATTTAATTCTGAAGCTCTGTACTTAGAATAACATCACACCAGCAGAGGTGTGCCAGTGGACCAATCACAGAGTGATGGAGTGGCTGCGCTCGGTAGACCTGGCAGAGTATGCACCCAACCTGAGAGGCAGCGGAGTGCATGGAGGACTGATGGTACGGAGAGAACAGGATGGAGCCAAAATGAGTGTCCTAAGTGAAACTGACCTAGCTCTAGCTTCATGCTTTTGTGTTTCGTCGTCCCAGGTTTTGGAGCCTCGGTTCAACGTTGAGACAATGGCCCTCCTCCTGAACATCCCTCCTAATAAGACGCTCCTGAGGCGTCACCTGGCCACCCACTTTTACCTCTTGATTGGTGCAGAAGCAGAGAGACTCAAGCAGGAGTGTCTGGAGCACCCTGACTACACGATGCTCACCGCCACAGCAAAAGTGAAAGTAGGAAAAGCTTCATTATATTTATTTATCAAATATTCACAATTGTCTGAACTGTTTCTTTAAGGATCTCGGTAACTCTTTGATTCTTCAGTTTTTTTTAATTTTTTTTACATTTAAAAAAAAAAATTTATTAAGTCATATTATTTATGACTGGGGCGCATGGTGGCTTAGTGGTTAGCACATTCGCCCCATCTCTCCAGGGTCGGGGGTTCGATTCCTGCCGCAGCCCTGTGTGTGCAGAGTTTGCATGTTCTCCTTGTGCTGCGGGGGTTTCCTCTGGGTACTCCGGTTTCCTCCCCCAGTCCAAAGACATGCATGGTAGGCTGATTGGCATGTCCAAAGTGTCCGTAGTGCATGAATGTGTGTGTGTGCCCTGCGATGGATTGGCACCCCATCCAGGGTGTACCCGGTCCTGTGCCCCATGCACAAGTACCCCATATCCCTGGGAAAGGAAGTAAGGATAAGCAGTGTAGAAAATGGATGGATATTATTTAAGACTGCTTAATTTGCCGACAAATTTTAGCTTTTGCGAATATTTACATTTTTTTTTCCCCTTAATTTTTTGGTATTTGCTCTTTTTCATTCACATAATACACATTAGTAATGTCCGTGTCGATTGTTGCTGTCTCTTGATGATTGTCTCCATATTTGGCCAAACTATTCCTTTAAGGATAAAATTGTCCCCTACTACAATGTCAACTTGCATTATTATTTTAAAATGTAAACATTCACACATCTCTACCAGCCAGTCACCGTGAAGGTGGACCCATCTCGCAATGGAAGTATATAAATGGGCCTGAAATAACTTTTATTTGTTCTGTCTAGCCAAGACGTCCCTCCTTCGGAGGTTTTGGAACATTGAGGCGGAAGCGACAGGAGGAGAGCGAAGAACTTCTGTGCCCTCTGGACGTACAGATGCCTCAGAACAGCAGCTTCCACAGAGAACAACGCATAAGTGAGGATAAGCTGGAGCAGGTGCTGCACCTTCTCACTCAAAACGATTATCCTAGAGCGTACCTGATGGCCTTGTCGTTATATTTAAACGTTTTCTAGTTTGGACTTTAAAATATCTATGGTCTGGTAGATGGAGGACTCGGAAGGCACAGTGAAACAGATAGGAGCCTTTTCAGAGGGGATCAACAACCTCACTGTAAGATTTTCAATTCATCTTCTCATTAAGAGGATAGACGGCTGGCATTAGTGCAAATGACTAGTGCAGTTGAGTGCAGAAGTTTGCATACCCTTAGGACAAACTGCATGATGAAGAAATTCATGAGAAAATTCAAGTAGTGTGATTTTGCACCTTCATTATCACAAGAAAAAAAATGGTCAAATAGTGTATGTTAAGAAGATATTAATGGATTTTCACTTTAATTAGCATTTTTAACAGTCTCCCACCTCTTTCGTTTCCTCTGAGCGTCTGCTTTACACACTGAGCATCTATCTTTTTAAAACTATTTTTCTGTTGATTTTGACACACGCACATGTTTCATTTTTACCGTTGTGGAGTTCAATTTGTAAATTTCAATTTCAAAAAACCATAGGTCGATGCAAACTTTTGCACTTCACTGTGTCAAACATTTTACCCCACATTTCAGGAATTTTCTTTCTAACACATTTCCTTTGGATTTAAATTTTTGTGTTTATATAGAGCATGCTGAAAGAGGATGAGCTCTTCAGGGAGATATCATCTTACGCTCCTGATGCCACGTACACTGCCTCCAGCACATGAGCATAAGCCTGTGTTAGGTGACGATCCTGGAGAACCAAATGTCTGTTCCTTTACTGTGATTTTTACCATGAAACAGCTCCATGCAGCATCACCTGTGAAGACCATTTACACATTTCCAGCTCCATAAGCCTACTGTGATGGTATTACTACAATGGTATTATGTTGGAGTCTGACAATCAAAAGCAATCGACAACAGTGGAATGTTTTATTTATTCTTCTTTTTACCGTCTACAGCATTTTCAGTGTTCATGAGAAAGCATACCGAAGACTGCAAACGATGACCAAAACACATCTTAAATCTTGTTTTAGTTAGATTACATCTTTATTCTTGTACTCTGTTTTAATGTATACATTGACTCCTGCATATAATTGCATGCGTTACTCTGTACTGACTTTAGACACTTACTGCCTGGCAGGTACATTGGGAGTATTGAGTAATAATAATCATTTAGCATTTAGTCTGCACATCACTGGATAGTTATTCCTTGACAAAAAATGTCCATGTGTTTGCGGTTTTATGAATTGAAGTCAATAAAATTCTGTAAAATTAAAAAAAATCTTCTTAATCTGGTATCGTGTTTGTTTTAGTTGTGGGTT
Source organism: Ictalurus punctatus (assembly GCF_001660625.3). Taxonomy (NCBI): domain Eukaryota; kingdom Metazoa; phylum Chordata; class Actinopteri; order Siluriformes; family Ictaluridae; genus Ictalurus; species Ictalurus punctatus. The sequence goes on along the minus strand of NC_030434.2, from coordinate 18,832,086 downwards.
TTTTTGTTTTTGTTTTTTTAAGACCCATACTGTTGTAGCCTAGCTACGTCAAGGTTCGATGGTTTTGTGCATGCTGAGATGCTTTTCTGCATACCATGGTTGGAAAGAGTGGTTATGAGTTACTGTATCCTTCCTGGCAGCTCAAACCAATCTGGCCATTTTCCTCTTACCTCTCTTAACAAGGTGTTTCCACTCACAGAAATTTAGTTCACTCTGTGTTTTTTGCTCCAATCTGTGTAAAGTCTAGAGACTGGTGTGTGTGTGTGTGTGTGTGTGTGTGTGTGTGTGTGTGTGTGTGTGTGTGTGTGTGTGTGTGTGTGTGTGTGTGTGTGTGTGTGTGTGTGTGTGTGTGTGTGTGTGTGTGTGTGTGTGTGTGTGTGTGTGTGTGTGTGTGTGTGTGTGTGTGTGTGTGTGTGTGTGTGTGTGTGTGTGTGTGTGTGTGTGTGTGTGTGTTTCCCAGAAAATCCAGTTTCTGAAATACTCGAACCAGTGCATCTGGCACCGACAACCTTGCCATTTTAAAATCGGAGACCACATTTTGTCCCCCCGTTCTGATGTTTGATATGAACCTTAACTGAAGCTCTTGACCTGTATCTGCAAGATTTTATGTATTGTGCTGCTGCCACGTGATTGGCTGATAAGATAACTGCATGACTGTCCAGGTAGTACAGGTGTTCCTATTAAAGTGGATGGTGAATATAGTGTATATGGTGAAGCTTTCTGTAAGGCGATATTTATTTGTTTGTTTGTTTGTTTATGAGACATTTATGGAGGGATCTTTAGCGTCAGCACTTTAAGAGTCACAATGGGAGTGTCTCTAGGACAGGAATTCGCTATTTCTGGTTTCTCAGGAACATGACAAATTGAGTTTATTTAATTATTCATTTCAAGAGAGACAAAAAAAAGGCTTGTCAGGGAGTGACTGTTAATGTAAGTGGTAACGAAATTGTAATGGAAAAACTCCAACCCAGTGGTGTTTAAAAGGAAGTATTGTGTGAAAAAGATTACCCGTCCCTCCAGCGATTATTCCCAGATGTTTCGCAGTCTTAACATGTGGTCAGATATGAGGCTGAAATAAAAAAAAATTTTTAGGAACACCTTGTAATTATCCAAATCAGCCAATCATGTTGCAACAGCACAATACATACTGTGCAATCATGCAGATACATGTCAAAAGAGCTCCATGTAATGTTCACAAAAACATCAGACTGTAGGAAATGTGATCTCAGTGATTTTGACCATGGCATGATTGTTGGTGACAGATTTTTCCAGATTTGAGTAATCTAGAAACTGCAGATCTCCAGGGATCTTCACACATAACAGTCACTAGAATTTATCTCCAGTAAGGGGCAATTCTGTGGGCAATATCAGCTTGTTGATGAGCGAGGTCAGTGGAGAATGGACAGACTTGTTAGAGCTGACACGAAGTCTACAGTAACTCAAATAACCACTCTTTACAACTGTGGTGAACAGAAAAGCATCTCAAAACCTTGAGATGGATGGGCTACAACAACAGAAGACTACAAGTTTCATTCCTGTCAGCCAAGAACATGAATCTGAAGCTGCATTGGGCACAGGCTCACCAAATCAGCACAGTTGAAGATTGGGAAAAGAACAGACGACTAATAAAGTATCCGATGAGTGAACTTTTATTTCATTTTATTCCCAATAAAGGGAATAGTCACTGTAGATTGACATTTTGTATTCCTATAAAGTTTTAGTATCTAGATTGACACTATGTTAACTTTGGGTTAAACTCCTTTAATTGAGCAGTAAATTAAGTTTAATATCACCAGTTTAATATCTACAAGCTAGAGATAAAAGCAAATAGCAGGAAAAGTGTTGAGAAAAGGAAATGCAGATTTGTTTTTACTATTAATATTTTCCCATACACAATCAGACCATTTTTATTATTTTCCATAATGAAGGAACATCTGTGAAGTTAACACATCATTTTGTTGGTGTAAATTAAGTTTCTTTGTTGATTTCATGTCATCTTATGGGTATGCAGCCTTTTGCACTTGACATTGAGGAAGGACCTAGAATTCATTTCTATGCTGTAGTCAGTCGAATGTAGAGCGCTTTGCAGACTTTAGACTTTGCTAACTTTTGGCACAAAATCCTGTCTTTGCTGCATTTCTCGCAGATTTCAAACAGACCCTGAAAGACTGAAGAAGGAATCTCTTCATTAATGCAATCTTTTATTTGTCAAACTCAAGGCAGTACAATATTTCCCTATATAGAACATGAGCTTGGTTATGGCAGGTGACGTCTAACGTTCTTGCACTAAGCTGGATCATTGCGTAGATCTCCAATCACTGCAGTTGGGCAGTTTAAACAATACAAAGATGCAGCTTTTAAATGAATGCGTGCAATTATTATATTGAGTTACTTAAAGCTAGCAATAACTGATCTTCTGCTATGACGTTACGTGCCACTTTGACATTTTTAAAGCGATTCTTTTTTATATTATTTTAATTTCACTTTGAACACATTGAAGCCAATGTACTGTATTACGTCTACAGTAAGGTGCTTGGTACTAAGGCACTTTCTAAAAAATAAAAACAAATTCAAAATATCACATTCAATGACAAAGTAAAAAAAAAAAAAAATCTTACTCTTCAAATGAGGCATTTCAATTATTTTCATATTTAACAAATATCACAATGTGTGCTAGAATAAAAAAATAATCCATCAGTGTTCTGGTTGCAATTTCTTTTTTTTACTCAATAACATACTGTGTGTGATAAAACAGCACATACTGACTGGTATGACAATGTCTACTTAAGTGCAAATAACAAAATGGGCACAATTGCGAGGGCTAATATTTGCATATTGAAACACACGTGTACTTGGAGACACTATGATGATTGTGAAAGCTGGGCTTTTTCAGCACCAAAGTCGCTTGACTAGGTGTCAGGATTAGTGTGTTTGTTTTTCCTAGAAGACGAAGCGCCTGCTGAGGGAATGGCCCACTTTGTCCAGGTTGGGATTGCAGGCAAACTGGATCATGGGTGGAGGACCACACATAAGGATGAGCGTGTCGTCACCAGGGGGAGGGAGGCGGTTCTGCACCATCTGCTCACTAATGAACCCTTGGCTGTACTCCCAGTCTGTCACATGAATAACAAGAACAGTGGTTGCTGATTCATCCAGTCTACTTAACCCTAGGTGCGTCTCAATGAGCTCCCTACTTATTTTAAGGGCTGTCCCGACTGCAAAAGTCCTTCCAGTGAACTAAAAAAAAAATCCCACAATGCACCGCAAAAACCAGGGAGCATCGATGCTCACTATGTTTCCTTACTGGAAGTGACATCATAATATCTGAAGCCTCTTATAAATAATAGCAGACGAAATCTCAGCCAACTTCCGTTATCGATTTTTTACTTTATTTGATGTTCTATATACAGTCTGTTTGAGTCTAATGGCTTAAGTGCTTAATGATTTTTAAAAATTCATTAGCTAGCATATGAGCCTGCTTGATGTACCATGACAAATGTGTGTGATTTAAGCTAACAGATTTATATGACATTATATGTCAAAGATATCGGTCCTGCCTGCTGTTGATAAATGCCATTGATGACGTTTTTACAGCATAGTCATGTCGCCAGAAAGTCATGTGTAGTGAGCCAGTGCCCCAACTCATGTACATGATATACTGATTCATGGAAGCTGATTGACACACATCCACTCTTCATACCACAGTGCTGTTGTATTCTTGATTCTGATTGGTTAAGCAAAAAGTATTGATTCAATTGTATAACATCAGCTCTGACAGTAATGCCAGCTGCAATTTAAATGACAGGTTTAGATTAATGTGCTCTTTGTAATAATGTCATAATTTCTCTAGTAACAGATCATTCTCTGGGGCTTACATGACTGATGTGCCATCTAATCTACATCTAATCAAACATGACGAAGACCTTATACCCGTTGAAATAGTTACGTTTTCTGTTGATTTAACATTTCTGGAAGGAGTCTCTAGTGCCGGTGCTTGGTAACAATCAGTAAGATTTCCTCCGTATGATGCTCAGGACAAAAGACAGTTTGCTGTCTGGTTTCTTAGGAACATGACAAGCTAAAGTTTGCCTTATTAACTAGAGCACAGGTTCCCACCCTGGTTAGTATATTCCCTGCTCGAACACTTCCACTTCAAATCAGGAAGGGCTGTTCGTTAGCTGAATAGTTGAATCAGGGAAAACACTTCCATTTGTAAGACAGACTGTACTCCAGGACCAGTGTTGGGAACCTGTGAACTAATGGATAGTGAAAAACAGGAGAGGCTGCTGAAGGCAGAAGCTGCTATAACATAAGTGAGAACAGGAACTAACTTGTGGACATTCCACAGCATTACAACTAACTATAAACAGATGACGTGTCATTCTTTAATTTGTTTTTTTTTTAAGAAAAAAAAAATCACTGCAAAAGACAAGGAACAAAACACTTTGGGATATGGTGTTACAAGAAAATAATCAACTCTGAGGTGGTAATGCGTCATGCATGAAACCACCCTGTTACTGATTGTTTTTTTGTAATCATATTTCATCATCACCTATCATATTTTACTCCATTAAAAATATTTGATATACATCTAAACTGATGAGTCACTAAAATAAAAACTTATCACAAGACACTCTAGCAAATATTGTCTCACATTCACATTAATATTTGCAGTGTTATGTACCATATACAGAAAATAAACAAACCATTACTACTTACCATCAGGAACCTTGTCAAGGGTATACCACAGCTTAAACCGGTCTGGGTGATTGGCCTGGATTTCCTCCAGGTCTGTACGCAGTAGGATGTCTTTTTCTGACTGTTTGAGTGAGAAACAAGAGTGTTTTTCTATTATTTAGGCTTTTCCCCCTCCCAATCAGTCATCAATTGCAGTCTATTTATTAATAGGAAATTAATATTAATGGCAGGGACTTACCTGATTGGCAAAGAGCAAGTAACAAATGGTCTTGTCTTTTGGATCCTTCATTATTGCCCGAATGATCTGCAGCATGGGAGTGATACCTGTAGAGATACAAGCATAAGCTTAGAAATTCTGAAATGCCTTTGCATAAGGAACTGTGTCTTCATGCATCTTGTTTTGTGTATAGGTTTATATTAATGTGCTCATTCTAATATGTTAGCGTTTCTATAGTAACAACTTAAAAAGGGACTTGTATGCTGGATGCGTCACATAATCTAAGACTAATAATACTTGAATAAATATTCATATATGGTGAAGCTTTCTGTAAGGAGATATTAATATAACATTTATGGAAGGAGTCTCTAGTGTCAGAGCTTTGTAAGAGTCAGAACATTTTCACTGTCACCATGGGAGAGTCTAAAGGACAGAGGTTTCTCAATAACATGACAAGCTGGGTGTTTGTTTATTTATTAATTTCAAGAGAGACAAAAAAAATTATATGATGCTTGTCAAGGAGCGACTGTTATAATGTCAGTGGTGACTTGTTTCATGGGCACTAACTGTACCAACAAATGGATAAAATGTATGACGTGTCATTCTTCAATTATATGAAATTGCCAAATTGCTGTGGAATTACAAAGAATAAAACCGTTAGAGGTGTGTGGGCTGTTAACACCCAGTTGTCGGTGTTCCTGTCATGTTTTATTCCTTACACTATTGCAATGTTTTATATAGCGCTGTATTCAAACCCAGTGGTGTTTAATGAAAGGACAAAAAAACAAAAAAAATTTTTTACCTGTCCCTCCAGCAATCATGCCCAGATGTTTCGCCGTCTTAACCTCTGCGGGTGCCTTCTTCTCAGGTTTGATTTCAAACACTCCTACAGTGTCAATCATTCAGTAATCATTATTTTACAACAAATACAAAAAAAAAAAACCTACACAGCACACAATTCATTCAGCTCCTACACTCACAAAATGGCATGTTGTATACTATTTAAAATCCCTAAAATCGAACCCTAATCCCATAACACCATCCTAATTCAGAGACATGTGCACTGCAGAGAGTAACTGCTCACCTTGGCCTTTGTAAACCAGCAGTCCACTCGGCCCTCTGAAGTCAATCATGTCACCAATGCGAAGACTGTCCAGGTACTGAGACATCTTTCCACCTTCAGGAAACTTTGGATGAGTATTTTTGTAGTATATCTGTAATAAAATATATATTTTAAAACTCACACACACACACAAAGAACACTGTAGTATTTTACAGAACATTTTTTTCCAGCACTGATAGATCTGTCTCTTAAATTTGTTCATTAAAAGTTTTTCTGCAGGTCCTGTTCATTTACTTTGTAACAGGTTAAGCCACTATCTCCATCTCTTCTCACTCCCTGGCACTCCCCAAGTCTACACAAAAACTAAGGTAGGACATTGGAGATTTGAACACACAAACTTATCTTCAAGGGAGAGAAAACAAAAAGGCTGGTGAAGGAACGGCTGCTGTTACACGACATTTATTAATTTCTTTCACAGACATGCCACGACATTAAATGTAACTATGAACTAGGAGTCTATCTATCACAACACTACTGTCTATCTGTTCAGAGCTCCATTTAGCTGCATCTGTATTCTGACTTAAACCAAAGTGGACGTGGCCTTAACTGGAAGTGTTTATTGACCATTTAATGATGAGCTACTCCTGATTTAATGTATCGAATCCTGTATTACACATATCATCCTACTCCAGACTGTGTGCTGCTGTGAGGAAAAAGCTTTCTTTTCCCCCTAGTGACTTAAATATGAAACCTACCACTATGGCCACTGGAAAACGCTGGAATAAACCCAGAGGTAGAAATGCCAGTGCTGTCAGCATAGTCAGTGAATTCTCCTTAATCAGTTCTCCTCACCTCATCACTTATTCATAATTGGGGTGTGCACGGGACTGCAGTTATTATTTTAGTTTTCTACTTTCCTGTGATATTTTCGAATACATTTCTTTGGTTCTTTTTCACAAGATATAAACAAGCTAGTAGCCTAATTTAAACAAGGCAGGTACTAAGATTTGTGTTAATTACCTTAGTCTTAATTTCAGCCTCATATCTGACCACACAGATCTCTGAGCTGGGCTTTTTCCAGCTAATGCACATTTAAGGCATATTTTAAGAAAACACACCTTGACCACCAGGTCCACAAAACCTTTGTCGTCATCACTTGACACCGGAGTGTAGGGCCTTACCACCAAGCCCCCGTCTATTCTAGCAGACAGGTAAATGTGTTGACCTGCAAACATAGAACAACATATGATCCACTGAGGGATTTAATGCCATGAAGGCATTATGCTGACTGAAATTGGACATATCTTGGATCAGCCAGGTTTGGATACCCTGCAGACTGCATTTCCCAAAAAACAAATGGGAAGTCTCAATGCTTGGTGTTTAATCTTACCTGGGTACTGTCCACTTGTACCTAAGAACTGCTGCTGTAATCATAAAGACAATCCTGTGCTTCTCCTAGGACTCCTATTTACAGCCTGCTCATACTAAACATCTTTTCAACACCTGTAATACTATGCATCTTTACTCTTGCATACTGTAATGATTTAATGTACAATCGCATTACCCGGTTTCGCCCAGAAGAGGACGGGTACCCGTCTGAGTCTGATTCTTCTCAAGGTTTCTTTCTCACATTGTCTCAAGGAGTTTTTCCTTGCTAATGTCACATCAGGCTAGTTCATCAGGGATCTAAATGCACAACTGGATTACTGTAAAACTGATGTGACATCTACTGTTAAAAGCCTTATACAAATAATATTAAACTGAATTAACAGAAGCTCACAGAGTCGTCTCGGTCACTAAGATGATGTTGTATAAAGCTGGGTGCACGCTGTGCGATTTTTAATAGTCCTTTGCAACTGTTGCTTGTCAGACTGTACGAACACAATCCCCGCTGTAAGCCACATCACACTGTAGGATCTCAGTTGTCATTAATATCAGACTGTACGACAGTCAAGACGTTAAAAACGGATGCATTCAAGAAGACACGTACGTAGTAGGAGAAGTCACACTATAGGACTGTGCCTCAAATCTTGTGAAACTGCAGAATTTAATCAGAGGAAAAATTTGATCACAACGGCCGTTAATCAGCTGTTGGGGAACACGTGAAACTAGCGATCAAAGACTACAGATTTTGGCCTAGGATTATAGGAGTCTTTTAGGACTCTCAAAATTTGTCCCAGACAAGCAAATCGTGGGCAAAATCGTACAGCGTGAACCCGGCTTAAAACACAGAGCTCAGATATCAGTATCGTAAAGCAAAAAATAGAGGAAGGGGGTTTGACGTGTCATAATGGGCAAGTATACCGCATGGCATGTGTAATGAAATTACATTAAAGAAAATATATTGAACTTACCAATAGGAAGTCCCAACACATAGTCTGGAGACTTCAGGGCAAAGCGAAACTTCCTGGTGTCATGACTAATAATCTAAAAATAAAAAGAGAGTCAGTTGGAAGTGTTAGTCATAATGATATTCCACACGGATCCTCATTACACAGGACTTAACACTGACCTCTTTGTCTATGAGGCGCAAGGGATATTTCTCATTGGGATCCTCCAGGGTTATGGCAGGTTTTCTCTTGGCACCCAGAAGCCTCATGATCAGGCCAATGATGCTGTCAAAGCCACCGCGAATGAGCTGCAGAAATTAGGTAGGAGTTAAACTGTTGCAAAACAGCTGCACTAAGGCCTGGAATCTTAACATAGCTGACCGCATAATCCAAAACAAAATGCGCATGATACCAAGGCTGCACATAAACAGATCATCAACATGGCCCACAATCACAGTGCTTACAATATCTACATAAACTTTACTTGTGCACATTGTGCAGTAAACACTCGATCTAGCTAGCTAATTCAATAGTGACAAGACAATGTAAACAGACTGCATATACAGACGCACACGCGAAAACTTTGCAACTACCGAAGAAAAAAATGGCTAGTAAGCTATACAAGCTAGCTAACGTTACATAATACTCATTGCGTGAGATAAAATACATACACCAATGATGTAAGACAGCATCTTGTCTCCTAGTCGATATGTATGATGATAATAAGAATAACAGTATGCTATATTAACTCTTCAGACTAACGAACTATTACAATGCAACTAGCAAGCCAAACGTCTCCTACTCCACCCTCTTCTGTGCTTCCGGGTTCGTCTGATAAACCACGCCCACCACATCCTATCCACGAGACTTACAGCCAATCACGTGTTACCAATGGCAGACCTTAATTCCTATTGGCCAGATTTTATAGTGGGTAGAAATGATGGATAGTTCTGCTAAATTCCTGCATAAATGTAAAGTATAATAGCAGTGGGGTGAAAAGGCACCTGTGCATACGGCAAACATTGAAGAAGACGACGACTGTCATCAACAATGGCGAGACAGTAAGATGTAGTCTATCTTTATCAACACTTTGATGTAGTACATTTAAACTCAGATTGCAGTTGAATAGTAATTATAATATTCGTTCTCAACATTTAAGTCCAGTCGCCAACTTTTATCGCACATTTTGTCGGATATTTATCGCAAAGCTTCCCGAAAAATCATCTCCCAGAGGGAATGATTATGAAGCTTTTGTTCAAACAGCGTTTGATAAGGTCGTTCTCCCCAAAATGAAACTAAACAAAGTTTCAGCTCTCGCCCAGGTGTTGGTTTTCTATTGCTTCGTCGGTGATGTTTTATGAAACACTGAGGTGCAGCGCCATGTTACGATGCATGGAGCTGCTGTGTGACGGGGCGGCTGTGTCAAACTCGCACCTTGAGATGATGTCCCGCATTTTAACTCAGTTTTGAACGTGCTCGAGCGCCGGTTTGAGAATGGAGGGCGGAGTCGGAGAAGGTGAGTGGAAAGGACTGCACACCTGCGGGGAATTATACTAATGAATGTTCTGTGTTGCAGTGAGCCGAGGTAAGAATAAAAACATAAGAATATACAGTAGAGTTGTTCCAAGCCTGTCTCCAGCGTCCTCATTCCCTACCCGGATCTGGGAAAGTGTTACACTAAAATCTTAGTGTAACACTCATCCTCATGTTCCTTCGATAATATTTCCGTAAGTTATTGTGATGAACTTTGGCGGTGTTTTTTTTTTTTTTTTTTTGGTCTGGAGTTGGCCCCGTCTATCTGAACCTTTCCACAGCATGCTCTTATCCCGTTGACTGAACGCAGGGATGATTAAACTCACCTGGAGTGGGGGATAATTAAGAGGTGCGAGGGGCTCGGCTGGGAAACTTGACTCTTTTTGCGTTCAGGGGAAGATTGGGATGCTTTGTGTTGCTTGAGATCATTAAGGTTTGTCCGGCAACGAAGATAATTAGTTCGATAGATTGTATTTGTGTAGTTCGATAAGGGTGGGGGTATTTAGGAGCGTTGGATACATGTTCCATGAGCGTTTAAAAAGATTGTGTGCACAAAGAGGACTCATCGGAAATAATGTGAAGAAGAGTGCGTGTTTTCTCTGGGGCACTGATTTGGCATGGCGGATGCCTTTCCCTAGGCCACAGGGCGTGGTCTTGTTTCCTGGGAAGTGCAGGGAAGTGTTTTATATGTAAACTTTCTGCTGTGAGTTTTTAAGGTTATTTGAACATGTTACTCCGTGTACTCTGGACCGGGGAAGTGCTGATTTTTCCACACTGATTAGTGCTTGATCACGATTTCTTATTGTGCCGTGTGGGTCGGGGAATAACCACCAGAGGGCAGTGCAGATTTACTTTCATTTGTATTTCCCCGTTTGGCCTAGTGAGGGCGTACAGAGTAAATGTTTGTTGAACTCTCTTGAATGTATTACTGGTTATATTTTTCTCAAATATCCTAAGTGAAAATATGAACTTGTTCTGCAGATGTTCCACAACATTAAATACAGCTATAAATGGATAAAACGTACTTGTCATCCTTTAACACATTCAATTATTAGGATGTGCTTTTATTGAAAAATGTAAATATTCACAAGGAACTCAATGAAAAGTACACCCTAGTGCTGTAACTGAAAAACACTGCTTGCTTAAATATTTAATGTTGATGTGTTTTTGTTTTTTTCATACATGGTTAAAGTTATAGGCTACTGTATCTATTTAAATTTCATATTTGATTATTGCAGTCCTGCTGTAGATCAGGAGCTTTCAGCGATCCTGAATGAGTTGTGGAAACTGGACGTGAACTGTGTGAAGCCAGGAAAAGACTACACCATCAATCTGCAGGTGAGGGGTTTTTGTACAAAAAGTACAAAAGTTGCACCTTCTTTTTTTTTTTGAGTTGGAAAGTGCACATGTATTTCACAATTAAACTGTGCATAGAAATTCGTAGAGAATATCAGTTGCATTCAGAAAGGGAATGCAAAATGTTTCAATCATGTATTTTCCTTTACTATTTTGATCTCAACATACTGTTGACCATTTGTTACTTGTAGTAATTAAGGACCATCTGTTAGTTTTTTTTAACACACTAAATGTTTGTTGCTGTTTACTGAATTTTCTCAGAGCGAGGCTGATTATGTGGCAAAAACCTGGCCAGAGACAAAGCCAATGCTCCTCTGTTCACATACGTCAATGAGGATAAACTTAAAAGCATTGCCACATATGCTAGTAAGTACTGCATTGGTGTTGCATAACTTCATCCAATTAATAATCTAATTTATAACTGCAGTGTTGCACATTATCCTTACCTCTGGTGTTTCTGTATGTTTTTGAATACATTTAACTAAATTTACATATTAGGCATATGATTTTATCCAAAGCAGTGAAACAGTATATATGGTCTAAGCTTAGAGCAGTTAAAAGAGCTGACAACACTGTATTAACTAGTAAATAATAGATACTTAGTGGTGGTGCTTAATTCTGTATTGCATAAAAGTGTAAGTGTCAAACCTTCAAACAGAAACGTACTTGGTCGTTTTTTTTTTTTGTTTTGTTTTTTTTTCCAGAAACTTTTTGTTTCTGAATTTTCAGACTGTTAGAATAAACGTTGCTCAAATTTGAGGAAAAAGCCATGCATGTTTTGAGTTTTAACTTTGTCCTATCAATTCATGAGGAAAGGACTCTGAATAAACAAATGTCATTTTGTGGTACACATTATGTTCACAGGTATATAAATGATCAATCTACTAATTACAGTGCCATGAATAAGTGTCAAGTTGTGATGGATCTCTGAAGGGTTTTTGTGTAACTTTCCCTCTCTAGGTTTCATAAACCTCTTGGACAACTATGAGATGTCCACAGGTGTGGCAGAGAAAGTGACTAGTGAGGAGCTGGAGGAGAATAACATCTTCCTCAATGCCATCCTACAGACCCAGGTCATGAAGGTACACTTCCAAACTTTTATGTGCAAGTGATACTTACTGCACGGTAAAATTTAATAAGTTGACTTTACTTAGAAAAAATGAGGAAACTGATTGCCTTATTTTCAAGTAAAGTAGCCTATTAATTTCTCATTGGCATTTTTATCATCTGAAGAAGCTTGGCCTTGTCTTGGCAATTGATTCCAGCTTATTCTTTCAGCGTGCACATGGGTATTTAGTCAGTAAGGGGAAAGCCTCCTGTTACTTAAAATGAGTGCTTTGTGGAGAATAATTTGAAATGTGACACCAAGTACAGTTCCTGAGCAATCTATTTAAGACTGTCTTAAGACTAAGACCAGTCTATAATGTAACACTGATGGATTATTAATATTTCAGTCTGTACAGGATTTCGCTGAGGCTGCCTTTTTTTGTCACATGACACATTTTGGCCCAACTCTGAGAAATCTGCTGAAATCTTTAAATTGCAAGCTCCTCTGAATTTTGTGGATTGACTGTTAATTTCTGCGATTGCAAAATCTTGGAAGGACTGATATTAGGCAAAATGTGGAATAGAAAGAAAATACTGTGTAAATACTAAAGTTAGATATCCTCATTAAAGCGTAAAATCGTTCACAACGTCTCAAGTTTAATTTTCACGTGTTCAATTCTCACAGCTGGATGTGAACGACCGTGTCATTAGTCTGCAGTTCAGCTGGAAAGGCCTGCTGAAGCCATTGGGCAGCTCCTTCATTGGCGTTAGCCCTGAGTTTGAGGTGGCACTCTACACCATCATCTTCCTCAACAGAAACGATCAAGTATCCAACACGGTTGTGAAAGTGGATAAGTACTTGCTGGAGGTCATGGTGTGCCGACAGGGACATGCTATTGGAACGTCCTACCCCAAACTCCTTGACAAAACACTGGGGGCCTGTAGTTTCTCTACTGACCAGTCTAAGAAGATTTAGTTTTCCTTTAGCCTTTTAAGCACCATTATTACAAGCAACAGCTTGGTTTCAAAAAGACTCCTTGTTGCTTTACATTACAGTTGGAATTGTTTACTATACTGTTACTGACCAGTACTATAGTGCTGTTTATTACTAACTCTCTACCTAATTGCCATTGAGAGCTTACTGCATCTGAAGAATGGAAACTGTTACTCATGTATTTTATAGGCTTAAATTACATATTATACAGCTTTGAAGTCAAATTCCAGGGTATATAGAACATTTGGGGGAAGAAAAAAAAATTGTTACAAAAAGTAATTACAATTACACGTTTTGTATAACTAGTTTTTAAATTAGCCATATTTGTTCATTGTGGTGTCTATTTAAATTTGGAGTACTATGTAATACTGCTTAATAACCTGAGAATGTCTTCATGTCCAAAAATGTGTGTTGCTGCTTCATCAGCATGTAATTTAATCATTAAAATTATGGCTTTTAAAATGTCCATCTATATTTTTAAGGAAAATAAATTTAATTTGTCTCACTAAATTTTATTATTTATTTTTTTTTGGAAATTCCAAGTCTGTTTTTGTATGTGTAAAAAGTTCAAAGAAAGTCTTTGAGATTCTACAAGGCCTTAAATACATCAGTTTCTAAATGAAGATATTTACAGACTCATCACATGTGTGGGTGTTTTTGTTTTTTTTTGACCCCACATACACTTCAAGCACTGGTGTAATTTGTTATACAATTTTCTGTGCAGTACTTCTTCAGCTAAACTAGTCAAATATTTCCTACACAAACAAATATAGAAGCCCATATTTTTCCAGGTAGAAGAGAATAAATGCATAATGTTCATGTGTTTTGTGTCACTAACAAATTGGTTGTCTCAAAATGTTGACCATTTTCTCAATTGACACTTTCTGTTGTCTACATGTATACATTAGATAAAGTGTGTGTGTGTGTATATGTGTGTGTGTGTGTGTGTGTGTGTGTGTGTGTGTGTGTGTATGTATATATATAATATGTGTGTATATATATATATAAATTTTTTATTTTTTTTATATATATATTTTTTATATATATAAAAAATTTTAAATGGTATAAATCAGCAGCTGCAAGAAAACTCAGTATTTAGTTAGTAAAACTAAGTTGAGAAACTTTACGCAGTTATCCAGTGGTTGGAAGGGGGGGGGGCAAAAAACAACTGTAGTTAACAATGCTGTGTTGCATCTTTTGGCTGTTTTGTACATCATTTGAAAGCAGTGTCTTCGACTTCCGATGAGGAAAATTTGGCGCAAGAAACTGCGCAAACGGAGCGCTGTTTTCTTATCGCCTTTCCAGACAGGCGTCACTGGAAGCTTGCGCATTGCGCGCACCCGCGTTCCTGGTGTGTCTCTCACGATGCGCGCACCCGCGTGATGCGATTTTCACCGTCCTATCGAGAAATCGAGTTGTGCAGTAGTGAGCGAAATCTTCTCGTGTTGTTTTTACACATGGGGCGGTAAACAGTCTGCCTAGCTGTGCTGTTTAATTAAATAGTGAAAAGGCAATTAAAACAAACGGCATGTACAGAAGCACAAAAACAACCTGTAGCTGGAGAGCTAAGCTAGCTAACCTTACATTATAGCTACTTATTGAGTAAAATACTATCCATACAACAATAATGTAAGACATTTATTGTATCGTATTATTATTAATCCTGTGCTAAACATTTAAGACTTGGTGACAAGCTAATTACAATGCAACTATCAAGCTAATATCTCGAGCTTTTGTTCTCATCTACTTTTCCGGGTTTTTGTCTGAGAAACCACGCCCACCAAATCTTTATACTCGAGACTTACAGCCAATCACGTGTTAGAAACTGTGAACATGGGCGGGAAAGTCTTATATTCTTAACTCCTATTTGCCAAATTTTACACTTAATAAAAATTGATGGACAGCTCCACTAACTTCCTGCATCAACTGAGTGAATAAATGCAGTGAGGCGAAAAGCACGCATCTGTCTAATAATGGCTAAACGGTAAGATATAAATGCATCAGTACTTTGATGTAATACGTTTAAACTCAGAATACAGTTGAGAAGTAATAATAACAGCTTTGTGTGTGTGTTTTTAAAGTATAATTGTTCCAATTAAATTAAATTCAGACCAGGTGTGATGGCTGTAGCTTGAAACAAATGCAAGCTTCATTTTCTTAAAGTAAAATAGCTAGACGTTTGCCCTTATGTGAAATGCATCTATTTTAAACCAAGTTATAGCTTATGAAACGCGTTTTATTTTTATACAAAGTTTGACAAAGTCTCAAAAAGTAAAATCTGAATTTAAAAAAAAAAAAAAAAAGCAAACAGGTGGTTGATGAAAATGAACTATATCTATAGGTGTCAAAGTTGTTATTTAATGCGGAACCAGTTGATATTGTTTAAATTATTTGAAGAGTATTTCACGAACATCCGGTTGACAGGACTAGGCTGAGTTTGCAGAGCTGCTTGTAAGGCAGCCGCTGTTTATTTTCATGTCATGTGAAGCTGTGAGAATGAATGAGCGGGGAGAAAAGTCCTGAAACCACGCTTAATCAGTAAAATATGACAAGTAATTTTCTTTTGTTGTGTAACTGAATTGATTTAGATAGACACTAGTTAGACTGCCTGCAGAAGTAGACAACATCACTGAATTTATTGTGCCTCTAGGGGAAATTCAGCAGTTGCCTGAAATGATAGCGACGTGTCGCAAAAAAAAACAACAAATTATGTGACGCCTGGGGCTAGGCACTAAAGCGCTTACCGTACTAATTGTTACAGACTGTACCGTTCCCTATGTAGAAGTAGATGTACTGTCCATGGGTCATAATGGCTTTAGGCAGCTGAGACAGAAAAAAAAAATGATATGCCAACTTTGAATACGGGAAAGTAAAGATACGCCAAAAGCACTTAGTCATTCCTGGGTGTTCATTAACTGAGGTATGAACACCTGCTGGTAGGATCATTCGCTCCTAGCAGCAGGTGTTCATACCTCAGTGAATGAACCTATTTGTATTATGGTGATGGTGGTGTTTTTGTTGTTGTTGTTGTTGTTGTTGTTGTTTTTAAAAGCAGAATTGCCAGATGATATTTCACCACATTTTGTAATCTGTTTTACTATCAAGACAAAACCTGTGTAATATGATGGGGGGGGGTTATAGCATATCAAAAAGTACATCTGTCCATGATTGTGTTCAGTATGCCAAGCATGTCAACTTTTCATACTGGAAAAAAACAAACAAAACATTTTAGTATGGTTCCACTTTGAGTAACTTTTAAAAGGGTCATAATCGACCCGAACAGAGCACACCACCACAAATACACCACCATCTACTGTATTACTTACTGTAGTAAGCTGATGTCAAGATACTCAGTAAACATACTATTGTACTAAGCAGTATACCAGATTTGTAGATTTGAAAGCAGCCTTGTACTACTTCTTAAGATAGGCCTATGCAATTAATTGTAGTCTTAAATGCCCTGTTCTGTTTCCAAGGTTATGTTTAAAATGTTTTATGTTTTAATAGCACACTACAAAAAAAAGGCATCTTAACAAAGTGAAAAATATCTTGAATATAGTAACATGTATGTAGTATTTCTTTATATATATATATATATATATATATATATATATATATATATATATATATATATATATATATATATATATATATAATTACAATGAACCAAATATAAGCTCATTAAATACTATATCTGGACATTATTACTCATTTCGAGCTCGTAGTTTTCTTATTCTATTGGCAGATAATTTCGCTTGTTCTAGAAATAAATGCTTAAAATTAGCAAATTTATCTGCCAATAGAACAAGACTATTTCAATTTTGAATTGAATACTATGACTTGAAATAGATTTAATAATCTTATTTGGATTATTGTAATCTTTTAATAAGAAATACTAGATAAATATGACTATATTCAAGGTATTTCCACTTTCTAAGATTTTTCTTTTCTTTTTACAGTGCAGGCTGTATGATTGCGTAGTTAGAACAGAAGCTCAAAACGTGTTGGGACGCTCTTAAACTGTTATTCAGAGAGCAGTTAAGGTGGAGTGCTTGTACACCACACAATAGGAACCACCTCAAAATGCATTTAAGAACTGAAATTTGGCTTCCTATTATTTATATTGCAGACAGTTGAAATTTTGAGTATGTATCAATACATTAAATGATATTTTTGAATAATTTTGAGGTCACTGTTTTCTGATCAACAGTAGAATTTCCTTCTGGATTATTTGTCATAAACAGTTATACAGCACTACTGAATTCTCTATTCGGATTGATCAGAAGGTGTTGATTAATTTTCTGTAACAGCAGTGCTGACTGTAAGGCAAATCACAGGTTTATACTGATGTTTTAATACGTTATCATTTTTATACTAACAACTTACACAGGGGCTTGTATTGTAGAGGCTCCACATAAACAAACTTTTAATAATGTATGTAATTGTTCATATGGTGTAAGGTCATATAGTGAAGAGAGCATTTTTGGGAGGAGTCTCCAGTCAGGAGTTTAACAGTCAGAGCTAAAAACTGTATCTTGTAAGTTTTTATGCAATATGAGAGTCTTCAGGATGGAGGCCTTTGTGGTTTCTCAGTCACATGATGAGTTGAATTTTGTTTTTGTCTTATTAACATTGAGAGAGAGAAAAAGAGAAGAAGGAAACGGCTGTTGCTATAGGAACTTGTTTTGTGGACGTTCCACAACATTAAATGTAGCTATAAAGGGGGGGAGGGGGATTCTTTAATAAATTAAAAATATCTTTGGGGTGGTAATATTTGCATGGCATCCCCCTTGTTGGTCATTTTCCCATAACACCACACTCCATCATGTTTTGCAGATATGAGCACCTTTTGGCCAAGCAGGAAAAACGACATTTTATGGTCATGTTTGCTAGAATATGAAACCTGATACAGGAGTGCTGCTATTCCTTCTCTGTTTTGGTGCTGTTGTGCCGTATTCATTTGCCTGCTTCAGTCAGTTGAGAAAAGATAATAAGCCAGCTAGAGAGATTGCTTAAAGCAGGGAACTCGCTAAACTGCACAGTAAGCAGCGTAGAACTGTGATGAATAACATTACTTGTTTAAATATTCTGTGTTGAGTGGATGCATAGTTGAAGTTACTGGTTCACTTGTAACATTTGATGGATTGCAGTCCTGCTGTAGATCAGGAGCTTTCAGCGATCCTGAATGAGTTGTGGAAGCTGGACGTGAATCGCGTGAAGCCGGGAAAAGACTACACCATCAATCTACAGGTGAGGGTTTGGTTTGAAACGGCACCATGTTGATGTGCTAAACCTCCTATCTTAACATACACTATTTGACCATTTTTGTGTCTTGTAATAATCGGTAAAGTTTAACACATGCTATAAATCTAATTCCTTTGTCTTCTGTAAAGTAATGCAAATTTTTGCACTCAGCTGTAAATACATACAGCAGAACTTTATCAGTATCAGTGGGGCACTGTGGTAAGTATATTTGGCTCTCACCTCCAGGGTTGTGGGTTTCAGTCCCACCTCTGCCCTATGTGTGTGGAGTTTGCATGTTCTCCCTGTGCTTCAGGGTTTTCCTCTAGGTACTCCGGTTTCCTACCCTAGTCCAAAGACATTAGCTGTAGGCTGATTGGCATCTCTAAAATTGTCCTGTGTGTGTGTGAGAGATTGTGCCCTGCGATGGGTTGGCACCCCGTCCAGGGTGTCCCCTGCCCGAAGCCCAGAGTCCCCTGGGATAGGTTCCATGCCCGCCCGCGACCCAGTGTAGGATAAGTTTGTGTAAGCTTCCAATTATTAATTCAAATGTAAAGTGAACTGCTCAGAAATGTTTTATTCCTTATTTTCTCAGGGGAAGGCTGATTATGTGGCCCAGGGCAGTAACAGTGCTAGAGACAAAGCCAATGTTCCACTGTTCACGTACGTCAATGAGGATAAACTTAAAAGCATTGCCACATATGCAAGTAAGTACTGCATCGGTGTTGCGTAACTCCATCCAACCCATAAATTAAGGGAGTTTATAATTACAGTGTTGCACATTACACATTATTGAGAGCAATGAACCAGAATAACTTCCTGTTCTGTGTGTGTGTGTGTGTGTGTGTGTGTGTGTGTGTGTGTATACACATATATACACACACTCACTACATGGGGGATGACATACTGACACTGTATTTGCTGTGGAGTGTTTTATATGTCTAATTAGATCGCCATTTGAGATTCAGCCTCACAATTGCTTGTCTTGGACAATACCAGTTGGATGTAAAATCAGTGTGTGTGTTTCTCCCTCAGATTTGAATGACATTTTTTTCTGACAGTTGTTATGAAAGTACAATGATGTATTGTTTTCCACGATGGAAGAAAATCTATTTATATTTAAATCATCAGATAGAGCACATTTTATTTAAAGTGGTGAGAGATCTCTAAAGGATTGTCTTAAATATCTGTGTAACTGTCTCTCTTTAGGTTTTATAAACCTCTTGGACAACTATGAGATGTCCACAGGTGTGGCAGAGAAAGTGACTAGTGAGGAGCTGGAGGAGAATAACATCTTCCTCAATGCCATCCTACAGACCCAGGTCATGAAGGTACACTTCCAACAGTTTATGTGCAAGCGATACTTACTGATAAGAGCCATTTTTATACTCCTGAAGAAGCTTCTCCTTGTCCTGGTGACTGATTCCAGCTGTTTATCTTTCAGCGTGCACATGGGTATTTAGTCAGTAAAGGGCAAGCATCCTCTGATGTTGCTCAGTTTAAAAAGCTGCTCTTTGACATCTGGTTCAAACTCTATCACAGAGACAGAAGTGGAGGGTGAGTATAAAACATACAGACCTCAGACTTTGAGAACATGCAGTATTTCAGCACCGCACGTAATACAAAACACAATGATATTGTCATATATTCTTAGGAAAGGTACCTCAAAAGCTTCTTTATCTTCCTGATAAATAGCGAAATCCTCTATAGTTGTGTTCTACGTAGAAACATTAAGGGTTCCCACAAAATGTAGATGTTTCTCTCAAAGTGAAGACTATTATTAAAATTAAGATGACAGATGTCTTTTGAATTGCTGTTATATTTGTAGCTGTTTAGATGACATTAGTATTAATTGTGTAGTCCCCGATTTATTTATTTACCTCTGTCAGTAGTTTCTTTCTTAGACCTTTTTCTTAGATTCACATTTGCTTTTAATTTTGCTCTTTTTATAACAATAATATTTAGAATCCACTTGAAGCATGTTATTTAGTTGTCATGAAACTTAAACGTCCACTAGATGGCAGTATATACAACAAATTAAGGCCACAAGCATGTAGAGCATACAAGGACTATGGCTTGTAATGTGTTTGTTGGTGGTTGTTTTTTTTTTACAGTTGTGAATACAACCATGTTGAGAGTATTACATATTTGTGTGGTGTGTAAATTGTTCATTACCAGAATGTTAAATTTCTTAAGGCCTTTTCTGGAAAATCTCTAACTTAATGTCTGCTTAACATGAAACTTTTAATTGTTCTGCCACTAGGTTTTGGAAGTATTGTTTTCAGGTTGTTCTTCTGTACAATATTATCGTTAGAGCAATATCTGTAGAATGAGTGGTTGAATGTTTTGTAAGATTTATATGGAATTGTCATTGTAACCAGCAGATCAACTGATTAGATATTGGAATTGATCCAAACAAGGTCAAGGTCAAATGTCTGAAATAGGTTGTTTTTTCCCCCATAGCTTCCTTCCTGTTTGTCATACAGAGATGCTACATACACATTCATGTTCAGGAACTCAAGCCCTTTTTTTGGCGGTGGAGGCATCCTTGTGATTGTTGATGCTGTCAGGTTCTACTTGTAACTTGACTGATTCCTTACTGGGGGTTTCAATTTTAAATTTGAAAGTTAAGAACTGTATTAAGAATAGCAGTTCATATATAACTACTTTGACATGTAGGCCAGGTTCTAGTTCATGGCTTAGTACTAGCATGTTCACAGTTTAATAAACATGTAATGTATTTGTGTTTAAGTTTGTTCTGTGTCAAGGGTGTAAAGAGCCTTTTTGTCCCCGATACAGTGAAGACTCGTGTGGATTTGAACATGTGTTTGTTGGTGAGACCAAGTATGGGAAAGAGATCATGGGCCTTCATAACTGGGTTCAGTTTTACCTGCAGGAGAAGCTGAACTTTATAGACTACAAGGGCTACAAAGCCAGAGATAAAGACATGGTATGTTGGTCATAGTCTTCTAATAGTACAATGTCACAGTGATGAACCTAATAGAGAATAACATGGAGTAATTGGTTTAAAGCAGAAGCGAAAAACATGACAATCTGTGAAACAAATTTACAATTTGTGTTCTACATTTAAATTGTCTTTAACTGGTTTACCACTAGGGGGTAAAATAGGGCATTTAACTTGGGGCCATAAACTTAGCTACTGGCAAAATGTGCTAATGATGTCATTCTTCATTATCAATTAAATGTCACATTTGCCTCGCACCTCCAGGGTTGGCGGTTCAATTCCCACCTCTGCTCTGTGTGCGGGGAGTTTGCATGTTCTCCCCCAGTCCAAAGACTTGCATTGTAGTTTGATTGACATTTCCAAATTGTCCATAGTGTGTTTGTGTGTGTGTGTGTGTGTGTGTGTGTGTGTGTGTGTGTGTGTGTGTGTGTGTGAGTGATTGTGCCCTGCATTCGGTTGGCACCCTGTCTCATGCCCCTTGGATTGGCTCCAGGCTCCCCCACAACCCTGTGTAGGATGAGTGGTATGGAAAATGGATGGATTGATGATGTTGGTGTACTAAAACTTTTGAGTACTTTGTGGGTAAAAATTCAAAATGCGACACTGAGTACACTTCATCTATTTTTAAGACTGTTCATAGCATTACAACGATCAGTAATTATTATTGTAGAATAAAATGTGCAGGAGCTGTGCAACTCCTAAATTTAGATGCAGTAGCATCATCTTTAAAGCATTCAGTATTGTTCTGTCTTGTTCATTGTCTCATCTGTTGGGTCTCTCGTGTTTAATTCTCGCAGCCAGATGCGAACGATCACGTCATTAACCTGCAGTTCAGCTGGAAAGGCCTGGTGAAACCACTGGGCAGCTCCTTCATTGGCGTCAGCCCCGAGTTTGAGGTGGCACTCTTCACCATCATCTTCCTCACCAGCAATGAGCGTGTTACCAACGCCATTGTCAAAGTAGACGAGTACTTGCTGGAGATTGTGGTTTGTCGACATGGACGTGCTATTGGAACGTCCTATCCCAAACTGCTCAGCAGCAACAACAGGGATCTGTAGTTTCTCTACTGATCAGGCTGTAAGGATTTTAGTTTCTTCCATATGGCCTTATAATCCACAGCATTATTAGTAGTAGTAGTTGTAATAGGTCCTATATTCATTACACTTGGAATTGTTTACATGATAAACTGTAATTTCCATTATTGTAGTGCTGTTTTTACAAGGTCTAACCCTAAGTGCCTTCACAGATTTAGTTGCATCTGAAGAACTAAAACTTATTTGAACATGTTATAGGTATGCACTATATATTATACTGCTTTGGATGTAAGTTCCAGGATAAATGATTAAAAACATTTTTAAAAAAAAAATTTTAAATACTAAATAAACAAGCACAAAAATGACACACAAACCTTCAATGTGTCAATGACATCCAACGTTTACACGATTGGGTAATTAGGTTTAAATTAGTCTTGTTTGTTGCAGACGGTGATAAAGATATAAAGTTATAGTCATGAATATTTGTTAATGGTCTATTAGAATTGATAGAGTACTGTTTAGTACTACTTAACAACCTGAGAATATCTTCAGGTCCAAAAATATTCGTTGCTGTTGGATCAGTGTGTAATTTCGAAGGAAAACAAATGTCTGTTTTCAGAATACCCATCTGTGTTTTGAAAGAAAATAAACTGAATTTGTGTCATTTAAACCACCAGTTTTCCGTTTGTTTGCTGTTATCTCCAATAAGCTGAAAGAAAGTTCCACAGGGTCTACAAGGCCTTACAGTTCCACATCAGTTAAAATCAGTAACCAGAAGTTCAAATTGAGTTCAAATTTCAATATTTGGCCTTTGTTACAAAATTATGGCAGACTTCTTATTTTGTTCATGCATATAGTTTATTTTTGTGTATTTATATCGTGTGTGTATTTATTTATGGAACCATGATTCCTATCCTTTGTTTTCCTGTGACATCACACAAACATAAGCCGTTTGCTGTCATCCATTTTGAGTCCCTCCACAAACAGCATATTTCTGTTTGATGACAAGTTAATATGCCAA
Source organism: Ictalurus punctatus (assembly GCF_001660625.3). NCBI lineage: Eukaryota > Metazoa > Chordata > Actinopteri > Siluriformes > Ictaluridae > Ictalurus > Ictalurus punctatus. The sequence continues at coordinate 18,808,587 of NC_030434.2, read as the reverse complement.
TGTGTGCTATATGTGGCCGTTCCAGTCGACCAGGTGGACAAGATAAGTTAAGATTCTTCTAAAAGTTATTATAAATCAGGTCCCAGAGTCTCAGATATAATCTGAAGATCTTCCAGGAGCAATCTCAACACCCATCTTGCTACTAAAGCACATGCAGGTAACTGAAACTCTTGACCTGTATCTGCATGATTTTATGCATTGTGCTGCTGCCACATGACTGGCTGATTGAATAAATGAGCAGGTGTAGAGATGTTCCTAATAAAGTGCACATCCCCTAAAGAAAAAGATGTCATGGCTAATGGATTTCTCTTTAAAATTTTTCAACTAACACACTTACAGGTCCCATTCTACCTGAGCTCCTCACCTGCCGGTTAGCCTGGACTCCGTTAAAGGAAGAACAGAAGTTTTTACAGACTGGTTTCATCTCCAATGTCTGTTAGTATGTTCTAACATTAAAAAACAGCTAACATATGAAGACCTAATACCAGCTAATACATACAGTGAAAGATAATCCTAATGCAGCTAATGAAGTTGTTCTGGCAGCTTTGCTAAAGTTTGTCTTAGTCTTTTCATTTATTACAAGTGTGTGTGTGTAGATAACAGATGTCTGATTATTTCTTAACTTTTTATGAAGGTACATTAATACTAGTTAAGGTATAAATACCTAATCCTAGCTAATATTTAGAACCCTATTATGAAGCAAAAACCATTAACCATCGAGAAAATATATATGTTGAGACACCTTTTTGTGTAGTTACTGTCCAACACAGCTTTAACATTTTGAACTGACCTCAGCTAGCAGTAGGAGAGATTCTTCATGTGTTTTGAATAAAAAATGGAAAACATTTAATCAAAAGCAAATAAAATGTTTAACTAATGTTTAATTGTTGCTAAAATCATCTTAAAAGTGGTCCTTGATTATGTATTTTAACATTCAATTTGATATGTGCTGTCGAGTTTGAGATAACACCGTGTCCGTGCAGGCATGCCTTACATTCCACCATGTAGATAAAGAAAATGTTGAGTGGACAAAACACTTAAACATAGCACCTTATAATAGCTACCTACGTTAAAGTGACAAAAGAATTTAAATGCATAGGAAACAAAACAGACAAAAAGCAACTCAACAACTATTTCATACAGTTGAGTGCAAAAGTTTGTATACCCTTAGGACAAAATGAAGAAGACAGAGAAAAGTCATTTATAGCAAAAAGACATTTGGTGTGTTTGGATTCACAGACGTTCCTTCTTTGTTCCAAGTAAGAAAATTGTAATATATAATGCTATTATTCATATATCATATATTATTCATATTTTATATAATATATATGTATATATATATATATATATATGTGTGTATATATATATGTATATGTATATATGTGTATATATGTGTATATATATAAAATGCTATTATTCAGCAATTTGCATCTCATTTGCTGTATTTGATTTTAATATTCTCCAATAGCTTGTATGCCCACACTTTGCCTTTATGACTGCCCCACAACCTCGTCCATTTTCTTTGAATAGCTCTTCCCCCAACAGCCCTCCCAACCACATGTTCTTCTAGAGATATCTGGTCTAACTCGGCCAGACAGTTAGATAGTTAGATGCCCATTCTTTTTGAAAAATGTCTGCTCTATCTATGGCAGAACTCCACTTTCTTATACTGCAGTTCTTTTTAACCTATTTTCCTATTAATTTTGCCTTATGTATTGCCTGTTATATATGCAAATTTCACATTTAACGTCTTGGAATTAGAAATTTTACTTTTTTTTTGTTGTTTTTTTTTTTGGAAATACATTTCAAAAGAGTGATACATTCTCCTTCCATTCAGACGCCATGGGGAGCGTAAACCTTTGCCCTCAATTGTATAAGTAATACAGACTAAACCAGGAACACACTTAGAACTGTAATCTTTAAAACATTGGATTTCTGTCAGTCTTGCATAAGTATGTAGTGTCAGCAAACATGGTCTTGATCTTTCTTACCAAAAGAATTCACTGTAAATCAAAGAGAAAATCAATAAAGTTAAACTGTGATGTGACCAAGAGTCTATGCCACCGCATCATATCATATCATATATATATTCCCTAATCCACATTATCTATTTCCAGGACTTCCTGGTGGTCTTGGTTGTCTTGCTGTATCTCTGATGGTCATTGACACGGTTGCGCAGCACATTGATATCATACTTCTGCCTCTTCAGCTTCTCACCCAGGTCAAACTTCTCAGCATGCAGCTGCTGCAGCCACTGCCAGAGATCTCGGGCCTTCTCAGCCAGTTTCTCCTGGTTAAGGTGGTCGATGTTGAGTGGCTTTCGGCGCTCCACGAGGGCCTTTCTCTTCTTCTCACGTTCTGTCAGCTTCTTGCCCTTCTTCTGTTCCACCTTCTGCAGGTAGCCTCCATAGCCCTTATTGGTGAGGAGTTTCTTCTTCTTGGCTTCCTCCTCAGCCCGGAGTTTGGCCACCTCCTCCTCACGCCGCGTCCTTTCCTCAGCCAAACGAGCCTGTCTCTCACGCTCCTGCTCGGTTCGAATGCGCTGCTGCTCTGCACGATCGGCACGTCTCCGTTCAATGCGGGTTTTCAGGGCTACCAGCTCCTCTTCCTCTTTCTGCCTGTTGGTAAAGTGTGCCTCGATGAGGCCCTGAAGCTCATTGTAGTCCTTCTCGACACGTTTACGATGGAGGTCATCAAAGTCCACCTTCTCTCCATCGGGCAGCTTGGGAGGGACAATGGCAGGGACAAAAAATTTTGGCTTAGGCTTGGAGTCTTCTTCCTGTTCTACCTGTACCTCATTTTCTTCCTCTGCTTCATTTTCGTCATCCTCTATTTGAGGGGCCTCCTCTACATTCTCCTCTTCCTCAACCTCTTCCTCTGCTTCCTCCTCCTCTTCATATTCCTCCACAATCTCCTCAGTGTCAGACATTGTAGCTATGCTGTGCCCTGTCTTTGAGAGAACAGAAGGTTGAGGAACAGCCTCAGCTCACCACTAACACCAACTGGAGATAAGAAGACTGAAGGGAGTGAGCTGTAGTACATGGACACCATGCACTTTTATAGAGTCCTCTTGGACCATGTGACCTCTCTTGAGTGAAACGCCTCAATCCTTGGGCTGTGAAGGGAGGTTTTCTGACAGATGCACAGAGAGCTATTTTCTTCTCTAGACCTTTTTCAGAATCTCTAGGACCTCTGGTATGCGCTTCCTACTAAATCTACCAAGTTCTTTTTTCAGTCACAAAACAGATGTACACATTTGTGCCTCATAATACCGTAGGTTCTCTTGCAAGTTGTTTGAATCAGGCAAGACACTGAGCTTATCTGTGGCCATAAGTAGTTCTTCCAATCCTAATAAGATTTGGCCCAACAAATATAAACATTCAATTATTGAGTCAGATTAATAATGTCTCATGATAACTTTTACAGTAAACATATTTATGAAAACATTTGTAATACTGTAGAACTTTAACGTTGTAATTTACTAATCTACCAGTTTGAATTCTTGTAGTTTAACCCCTAAAACTTACAGCGACTTCCAGAAATCAAACATTTGTTTCTCTTTAATAACAACACACCTTTCCTTTGAGTTTAATATGCAAGGGTGTTTACAAATTGGCAAATTGTACCAAGTACAGTGACTTGTATAACGCCTTACACAACATGAGGATATACAACATTCCTGCCGTCTGAGACACCAGTCTAAAACAGGACAGACAACAAGAATAATTGCACAACCTTAAGGTCTGCTTTAACTTCAGGCAATGATATCAGGAACACACACATGTTCTATTTATTTGTTTATTCAATCCAAAGATATCTTGAGTAGTTGAGGGTTAGGGCTCGTTTTTAAGGGGTCAACTTAAGCAGCTTAAACAGAAAAACCAAACGACCATAAATATATAACGATTGCATTAAGGACAAATGTGATTTGGGCAAGCAGGTGTGTTACTTGCTAGCTGATTTTGTATTAAGGTTCTCTCTCAGAAGTAATTCTCTTGAGTGTGAAAAAAGAACCCTGAAATAGCTATATAGTCTTGTATATGATCAGGTTATCATGGACCTATGTCATACAAAAAGCCCTTACTATTTGTCAGATATAAAGGTTGACTTGTTCTTAGAAAATGACTTCACAATTTGCAGAACGTTTGTGCATGAAGTGAGGACAGTTTGATGGTCCCTGAGAGCTGCAGTAGGAATGCATTCGGTTGTGGAAAGCTTTACTCCTTTTATGACAGTAAGGCTTCACGTTGGCACTTGTTTAATAAACTGCATCACAATATATGATCCTTGTGTTTGAAGTTTTGAACAGTGAAGTTTTCTTGACGTACGTTCGAATTCTCAGCATTATAATACTCAGTGGCCATTTTATTAAGTACCCATTTATAGATGCACTTTGTAGGTGTACTGCTGCTGACTGTAGACTAGCTGTTGTTATTTACAGTTTCTCAGCCCCACCTTTGTCCTGTCAATAAATGGAAAGGGACAACCATAGTACTAGATATTACCAGTGTATCATTCTCAACACAGCAGTAATACAGACATGACAGTGGCTTAGTAGTGTTTATCCGGAACAGCAGTTTTGCTACAAGACAATAAAATGGCCAGTGAGTGGATATACAGTAGCTTTATTACACTCCACAAATAGCTTCCTGTTATCAGGAGAAATCCAGTCAGACTCACACCATGCCTTTGTGTCATTTGCAAGTGGCAGGTGGTGGTTGCTTTTAAATCCAGCCTCTGTTAGTACGCAAGCAGTGAGGGACAGCTGTGGCTATCAATAGAAGCACTTGTGATAACAGATAAGAGCCAAAATTAACCAGTCCCCAGTTCCAGTAGTCCTACTACACATCATCCTGTACCTTCAAAAAAGGGCATTTCTATAGAACAGTGTGTCAACAGATATTTCATTTAATATCTGTTGAAATTTGATATTTGAGTCCATGATGCCATGTATACCAACAAAATGTCCAGGTCCTCTGGCAGAAAAACAGTCCCAAAACATTAAAGATCCACCACCATATTTAGCCATGGACATGAGGTACTTTTCCATATGGCTACCTCTCTGTGTACGCCAAAACCACCTCTGGTGTTTATTGGCAAAAAGCTCTATTTTGGTTTCATCTGACCATAGAACCCGATCCCATTTGAAATTCCAATAGTGTCTGGCAAACTGAAGATGCTTGAGTTGTTTTTGGATGAGAGTAGAGGCATTTTTTCCTGAAACCCTTCCAAACAGAACAGCTTGTGGTGATGTAGGTGACTTCGGATTGTAGTTTTGGAGACTTTCTGACCCCAAGATGCAACTAACTTCTGCAATTCTCCAGCTGTGATCCTTTGAGGTTTTTTTGGCCACTCGAACCATCCTCTTCACAGTGCGTTGAGACGATATAGACACACGTCCAATTCCAGGTTGATTCAGAACATTTCCAGTTGACTGGAACTTCTTAATTATTGCCCTGATGGTGGAAATGGCCATTTTCAATGCTTGTGCTATTTTCTTATAGCCACTTCCCATTTTGTGAAGCTCAACAACCTTTTGCCGCACATCACAGCTATATTCCTTGGTCTTACCCATTGTCATGAATGACTAAGGGAATTCAGTCTGTGTTCCCTCATAATTATACCCCTGTGAAACAGGAAGTCATGGTTGAACAATTTCCTGTTCCTAGTCACCCAGGTGTACTAAAAAAAAATTAAAATATCAATGGGAATATACTTCAAATATATATTTCGCATATGAATTCATAGGGGTGCCAATAATTGTTGCACACCTATATTTAATATATATATATATTTTATATCCATCAGAGCAGAGTATTTATGTGATTTTTTTTTTAACAAAATATAAAAAATTGAAACAAAAATTCACAGCCTTCATTGCTCATATTTACCAAGGGTGCCAATATTAATGGAGGCACTGTAGAAACAGATCAAAAGTATGAGGTTATAATTTTAATAAATAAATAAATAAATAAATGTTAGTGTTGGTAAATACTTCAGGACCTGTGGCTACAACAAAATTAAAGCCTTAACAGATCACCCCACCCAGTCATTGGCCATTTTCCTAAAACTGGACACCCAACCAGTTTTACTCCTTGCTACTGGATTTTCATAAAGGAAATGTGACTACACGTTGAAATTAATCCCGATACCCAGATTCGTGTTCCAGAGTAAAAGAGACCACTGCTATTTACACTGCATTTATTAAACAAGTGCACAAGTAGACAATTGGTACAAGGTGATGAATAAGATCCGTTTCAATTACGCAGATAAAACTACTCGAGAATACGCAGCTTAAGAAGGTTGATCGAGAAAAAGGAGAAGACAACATGTGAGCGAACAGCAGTGGTGTGAAACAGGTCAGAGAGAAAGGCAGAGGACGTGGGAGAGACGCAGACAGAGAGCAGCCTCAGTGTGTACAGTAAATGCAATCTACAAATGTTTTCAAAAAAAGAATTATAGCTGATACACAGTGATGATTTATATCAAAAATATATCAGTGAGTCTAAGACTAAATTAAAGAGAAAGCACATACAATAGCAAATATACAGTCTGTATGTGAGTATTAAACAAATTCTTATATACACCAAAGTTCTGTGCCAAGAGAAGTCCTAACACTCACTGAGATCAGAACATTGTCAGGGGCAATCGATTTTTTTCTTTCTTCAAAAGTTGGCCAGAGTGCCGGCGTCAGCTTGGGTGTAGTCCAAGTGATAATGTGAGGGAGTGTGTACATAAAGTATCATGCACTCCTGGGGAAAAAAAAAACAACAACACCCTGATTCCCCTTAATTAGCTTTAAATGTGTATATATATTTAATCACTCGTTTTAACATACACACACACAACAATCAGTGTATGTGCGTGTCAGTGATGACAGATCTTCAGTTTTTCCAGGACACTATGGTCACATGTGAGAACCTGTTTAGACACACACAGATACAAAATGATTTCAGGAAACTTTCTTTTGTTGTAGGCAATAAGATATTCATTATATCAAATAATAATAATAAAAATAAAAAAGGATTGCATAGAAAGATGTAGCTCAAAGAAAAGTTTTTATGACATTGTCTTAATTTGTTTAATGATACAATGTAGGAAAAAAGCACTGATAATTATCTTGAGGGTAACAAGGTTTACTTTGTTAGACTGGCGACTTGTTAAGCCATATTTACAATCAAACAGTGCAACACAAGTTAAATTAAAATGAACCTCTGATCCATGATTAACCCGAACCTATTTTAATGCTTGATGATGAAAGCTACCCCATGTCCTGCAGTCTGTAAATCAAAACTAAATAGTAGCATACAGTAAGTATAAATAAATAAAACAAACCTGTTTAAGGACTGTGCTGTCTCTGGAATTTTGAGACTGTGGTATGGCCAGAGTTCTCGCTGTGACGTTTCCCAGAGGTCTGTACAGTGCTGGAGTGATGTCCCCGCCCTGGGAAGGGGACAAAGGCATTTTGGACATGATCTATACCCAAGTTCTTCTCAGAAAATAAGAGATCCAGGCTTAACAGCTACAGCTTTTATATACATGATCTGAAAAGGCTACAAATATCCCTTTATTTCAATACAAAAAAAAACAAAAAAAAAAAAAACACACAAGCAAATAGCTAAACTAAATTTACTCGCTAGAAGTCATTACCTTGCTGTAACACAGGGCCAGGAATCTGCTGAGCTTCCTGTCTGTAACACACCATCCCACTACTGCTTCCTGAATAGCCTACAGACATTAAGCATCATGAGTTACAGGCATGCTGCACAATTTGGTGAGCTCCCAACTTCCACACAGACTGAGTGTCCAAAAGGACTGCGGCACGCCAGGGACTCCCAGCAATATTGTCCATAACTTACTGACATCTTAGTCATGTTTGCAGTGGGTTTACCCTCACTGACTTTGAATGAGCAGGCGTACATATAGCAGGTGCTTCTAATAGACACTTATCCAGTCGGCCAATCATGTCACAGCAGCACAACGCATCAAAGCGTGCAGATACAGGTCAAAAGCTTCAGGTAATGTTCACATCAAACACCAGAATGTGATCTCAGGGACAGGGTTGTTGGTGCCAGATGAGCTGGGTTGAGTATTTCAGAAACTGCTGATTCAGGATTTAAATGCACAACAGCCACTAGAGTTTACACAGAGTGGTACAAAAAACACATCCAGTGAGTTCTGTGGGCGGTTCCGTGGGCGGTTCCGTGGGCGGTTCTGCCTTGGGCGGCTGTGGCTCAGGTGGTAGAGCGGGTTGTCCACTAATCGCAGGGTTAGCGGTTCAATCCCCGGCCCACATGACTCAACTTGTGGGCAAGACACTGAACCTCACATTGCTCCAAATGGCAGGTTAGAGCCTTGAGTGTGTGTGAGAATTGGTGAATGAGAGACGGTGTAAACCGTGTATGCTAACCCGGCTTTTATACTTCGCAGCAAATAAACAAAAGGTCACAGATATGACAATATAATTTTTGTTTAATAGAACATTCTGGCTTTGTGAAACATACCTTAAACAAGTTAAATTAAATGATTTTAATTAATGGCATATTTTATTCAAGATCAAGTAGAGGGATGAAAAAAAAAAAACAAAACAAAAAAATTCACAATTAGTGCTTTGATGCTCCTCCTTGGGCTTTTATGACGGTCTGAATTCTTTGAGGCGTGGACTTCACTAATAAAAAACAACATTCTCCATCAAGCTGGTTTAAACTTTCTCGAATAATGGTTGACAGATCAGTTTTGCAGGCTGGAGCCTTATCATGGACCAATTTTTTAAATTTCCAATATAAATTTTCAATCAGATAGGGATCCAGACTGTTTGCTGGCCGTGTCATTGAGCTGATCTGCCTTTCCTGAAGAAAAGCTTTAACACACTTTGCTCTGTGGCGAGATGCATTATCATCCTGAAAAATGACTTCATCACCAAACCCATTTTCTATCAATGGAATTAGAAAAGTGCCCAGAATTTCAGTGTACACCTGTGCATTGACTGTGGAGGTCTCCCCTGGTCCTTTTACCTGACATGCAACCCCATATCATTAATGAGTGGGGAAAATTGATTTTCTTCAGACAGTCATCTTTATGTGTTTCATTAGAACAGCGCCAGACAAAACTTCCAGCATCGTCTCCTTGGCCAATGCAGATTCATGATTCATCACTGAATATCACTTTCATCCAATCATCCACACTCCATGACTGCTTCTCTTTAGCCCACTGTAACCCTGTTTTCTTCTGTTTAGGTGTTAGTGCTGGTTTTCGTTTGGCTTTTCTATACGTAAATCCCATTTCATTCAGCAGATTTCTTACAGTTCTGTCACAAACATTGACTCTTGTTTCCACCCATCTGTTTGTTTTGTTGCACATTTTCTATTTGCAAGACATATTGCTTCGAGTTTTCCATCCTGACGTTTTGAAGTCTTCCTTGGTCTACCCGTATGTTTTACTTTTATAACCTTCCCATTTTGTTTATACTTACACTGCATTTTAGACACAGCCAACTGGGAACAACCAACATCTTTTACCACACTTCATGCTGGATTTCCTTCTAGAAGGAGTTTTTTAATCCTTTCCTTTGTTTGGCCATGTTTTCTTTCAAAAAGTCTAAGGTTAAGGTCTGTAAGCACTCTTTAACTACAAACTAATTTACATTTTTAGATTTGTGCTGGTATTTGTTTTAGAAATGCAAATTACAAGGTGATTCCATAATTTTTTGCTCAACATTGAATGATTTCATAAATTTTTTTCCTCCAATTGATGGGGGGGGCATTAATTAAAATAATTAAATGTAACTTGTTTTAGGTATGTTTCACAAAGCCAGAATGTTCAACTATTAAACAAAAATAGTTTTGTGTCATTGTTTATTTGCTACGATGTGTTTATATAAAAAAATTAAATAAATAAAAAATAAAAAATAAAAAAAAAAAGCCAGGTGAACATCCTCCAAGTGTAGTGATTCCATAATTTTTGCCAGGGGTTGTATATAAGTGCAGACCATTTACCATCTTATTGATGAGAGAGGACGGAAGAAATTGGACATGGTTTGATCAGCCAGAAAGGCTCTGGTAACTCAAATAAGCACTCTTTACAAGTGTGGTGAGCAGAAAAGCATCTCAGAAGGCACAATATGGTGAACCTTTTGCCGGCTGAACTACAACAACAGAAGATTAAGGGTTCCACCAAAAAGGGGAATCTGAGGCTACAGTGGGCACAGGTTCAACATTGCTCTGTCTTTTTCTGTCCAGTTTTGATTCCTAACATTATTTCTGCATTTTCCCCATTTCTTCACTCAGAATGGGACAAACAAATGTGATCTCAGTGACATGGCCACGGCATGGAAATTGGTGCCATAACAAATAATTGTTTGACCTGTATCCACATGATTTTATGCACTGCCCCGACAAGACCTGCACTTACGGCATTTGGCAGACGCCCGTATCAAGAGCGACTTGCACATCTCTCAATTATTCAACTAAGCAGTTGAGGGTTAAGGGCCTTGTTCAAGGGCCCAGCATTGGCAGCTTGGTGGTGCTGGGATTTGAACTCGCCACCTTCTGATCAGACGTTCTAGGTCTTAACCAGTGAGCCACGACTGCCCTAAGACCGGCTTAATGGATAATTCCATCAACAAACAGGTGTACAGGTGCTCCTAATAAAGTAGTTGGTGAGTGTGTGTGAATATGAATGTGTGTGTACCTTGTTGTGTGTTGCAGCCGGGCTGTGTGTCTCCTTGAGAATACACCATCATGCCACTGGGCCACTCCCCCTTAGAGTTAGCAGGCATCTGGTATCCTAAAGTAAAGCCAAGACTAGTCAGAGAACCAAGCTACATGTTCATATGGACTTAAGTTCTTTATTCTTTTAGTTATAACTAAATAAATATGAATTATGGGTTATATTGCACGTAACAAAAAACAGATGAGTCAGTTCATACTGTTATGCAAATTCTTCCTTTTTCAACTGAAATACGCTGACAATCACAAAGACGTCATACCTGTAATGCCCCAATGGTAATATTTGTATGATACCATACTCTTGTTTTTTTTTTTTTAATGTAATCATTAAACATCAAGCAAAGTTTGAATGAAATACAATTAAACACTATTCAAAAAACAGCTGAATTTGCTGATATCAATGCACTCATTCTAATAAGTTAGTTTGTATTGCACCAGCTCAGTATATGGTGGACACCCCACATAGTGCAAGACTACTAATAAACAGTTATCATTGATATGGTGGAGCTTTATTATGTAAGGAGAAGTTTATTTAATATTTATGGAAGAAGTCTCCATTGTCAGCGCTTTGTAACAATAAGTGTTACACCATGGGAAAGTTGGGAAGGCTGGTGACATGCAACAGCAGCTTTATGACTAGTGAAGGCAATACTGAGATCACTTGATTTACACTGAAAGGAAGGACATTCTGTTGAAGTGAGAAGAAAGGCAGTACTATTTGCATGTACAAGATTAAGATTAAAAAGTAATCACAGCTTTAGATTCCCTGTGCTTTTAAATAATGTGTTAAGCAAAAGATTTGCAAGTAGGCATCAGGCCATAAAAATATACCGGAGGATGCAGGAGTGTCCTGGGTGGCATCCGAAGTGGGAATTCCCATCATGTTTGTGGAGTTTTCCCCATTCCCGTTAGGGTTAGATGGCACCATCGCCAGCAGTCCTAAAAGAGACAGGACTTGATTAGGTCATAGTACAGCAACATTTTAGCTCTTTTTGAAATGTTCTTCCTGTAACATTAATGTGGCATAACTCAAAGTTTATATACCATCAAGTTATCCTAATAACAGAGCAGGGAAACCAAAAAGTGAAAGAGATTTAGAAAAATTATGTAGAAATATTATTCTGATATTATAGCTTCATCATTAATATATTTAGCTAACCAAACCTTTGCACTTACATGTATCTAACAAAAGACACACTCACACACACAGTCAAAAGTTTGGAGACACTCGACTGAAATGTCTCTCATGATCTTAAAAACTTTTTGATCTGAAGGTGTTTGATTAAATGTTTGAAATCGGGGTTGTAGACAAAAACATTCATTTCTTTCATTAGAAAACTAACATTTTATTTACAAAAAAATATTTTTTTTATTTATTTATTTTTTTAAACGGACGACTCAGAGTGAAATATTCCGAAAAGCAGTCGATAAGAGTCCAGCATAGGTGTGAACTCCTTTAATAATGTTTAAAAGGCATCTCAGGGAAATTCCTCAAGAAATCGGTCGAGAAAACATTCTAGCCTAAAAGGGGGTCTAGTTTGAAGAAGCTAAAATATTAAATTATTTTGATCCATTTTCGATTTTTTATCAGAACATAATTCCCATCGTTCCACGTGTTACTCCAGAGTTTTGATTACTTTATTATTATTCTGTGGAGATGTGGAGAAAAAATAAAGAATGAGTGTGTCTAAACTTTTGACTGGTAGTGTATGTATATTATATTATAATTTTATACATGCACAGACGAGACTTACCCAGTCCACGGTAACAGGACAGCTGCTGGTAGATCTGCTTCATGCGCTCTATGTTGAGACGGCTGGCCTCTGCATGGTGCACCATGGGCTTCGGGTAGTGCACACCAATCACACACTTGGCCGACTTCTGCACGTGTTCTGGCGCGTTCCACGGGTCATAGATGTATTTGGCAGGAAATCCTCTCAGCACAGGTAAATACCGTCTACATGAATACATTAAGAAGCAGATTGGTACCATAAGCCCCACGTTAAGAAACAAATGATTCAAAATCTCTCTTTGCAGACACTACAAGATTACAAGTAATCCAACCCACCGTATGTAGTCCCCATTGGGGTCGGTGCGGCGGCCGAAGCCCACTGGACAGTAACAGTGGAAGAACTGCTGGAAGAAGGAGCTGCAGGAGAGCCACATCCAGCTGCCTGCGTTCACACTCCAGTCTGCATCCAGCAACAGCTCCTCAAACACCTGGTACCATAACAGTGTTGTGTGTTGTATTGCAGCAATGACATGAGGTTGCACAGACACCTACTGTGTAAAGCATGCAACTACACCACATGAGCTCACATGTTCTTGGTCTTTAATTTTCTTGTATTTTAAATTTTTCCGTAAAGCAAGGATGTTGAAAATAATGGATGCAATATACGACGTTAATGGTGTGATTAACGTGTGTAAATGTCAATGATGTACTTCGATAATCCCAAAATATAGCAAGAAACTCAGAGCCATAACCTCAGATAGTGGAAAAGAAATGTACTATTGATATGTAGTACTTTATTAAAATCTCAAAATTTGACGCTGTAACCATGGCTAATTTAAAGGTTTCAACGGAGGTGAATGCTTATGAAATCACAACAAACAAAATACAGTGAGCAATTTTGTTTTCATTCATGACTTATAATCCAAATTATGTCTCGGTGAGGCGTCCATGGACAATCAGTAAACAAACGATTAGTTTGTTAAGGGCATGGTACCTTCATGCCCTCCTCCCAGCTGACCCACAAGTCTCCACGTGTTAGGAAGCAGGCCACGGCGTGGCGCGCCAGGTGGTGGATCCACCCCTCCTGCCTCAGCTGTGTCATGATGGCGTCGATCCAGGGGAAGCCTGTCCTGCCCTCGGCCCACTTGGCCAGTGCCTCTGGGTTGCGGTCCCATGGGATCTGAACACATATGGGGTTGCCCTCCATTTTATCGAAGCGAGGGTTGTTGGTGGCGGCCGTGTAGAAGAACTCTCGCCACAGCAGCTGGCCGTAGAGTGAGAGAGGTGGTGAGCTGTTCTTCTTCACCTGAGAGACACAGATAGGAGAGAAACAACGCATGGATTAGTGTGACTCCAGAAGTGAACTGAGAGTGAGGCGCCAAGTTCAGAACTCATTAGTCTCAGTTTTAATCGACGTATAATGGATATACAAGTTTTTACCTTCCTGTACAAGTCGGTGAGTTTGAAGTAGAAAAGTCGACACGAGAGGCAGCCAAACCTTAAATAAGGACTGAGGCCAGTAGGACTAGCCAACAGTGAGTTGGCGTTCATTCTGGGACGCTCAAAGTTGGCCACCCATGCCTGGAAGCATAGATTTGGATTAGTGACTATTAGTAAAATTAAGCAGAGGAAAAAATATATACACACACATGTATGTGACTGGTAAAGTAAGTAAGTAAGTAAGTAAGTAAGTAAGTAAGTAAGTAAATAAATAAATAAATAAATAACATGGTTTAATCAGTAAAGCATTTCTGACCTTTCTCTCCAGGTGCCTCTCGAGCCGTGTAAGGGCCTCAGTCTCGCCCCCGGGCCAGACAGCTGAGGACAGCCCCTCTGTGTCGAAACCTGAACACACCAATCAAACCTCTGAGCATTTACACTTATGCATCATGATACAGCAGAGGATCTCAGAAAATAGCTTAAAACTTTTTTTGCATGAAGAGGATTCTTGGAAAAAAAAAATAGCAGATGTTTATCTTCAGGTCCACTGTGACCCTAAACAGGATAAAGTAGTTAATGAAGAGGAATGAATGAATGAAAGAATTTCAATGCACTGCAATACCACATTTGTAGTTTTACTCATTTGGATTGATTGACAGTTCTATATGAAATATTTATGCATAACCAGTAAGACCTGATTATGATCTTTTGCTCATACTTCAAGGTTTTACTTATATATATATATATATATATATATATATATATATATATATATATATATATATATATATATATATATATATTTATATTTATATACATATATACACACACACACACATATATATACACACATATGCACACACACACACACACACACACACACACACACACCCTTAATAAAAATATATTGCTTTTGCTAAGCTCACCAGTGCTTTCTTGCTTTATTTATTTATTCAAAGAATTCTGGCATCGGAAACGCACTGTAAATGCTGAATCGAGTCAAGATGTTTCTCAAGCTCTTGTGTGCAAGACAAACAGCTGTAAACGGCAAGTGAATAATAATACAAGAAACACACCAAGCTCCTCCAGGGAAGGAACACCAAACTTCTCGTCATGATCATCAGACAGAGGAGTGGTGCAGGAGCCCATGACTTCTGCTGTGATGGCCTCGGCAGGGGTCTCCACCGCGTCCATCCTGCTGATGAGGGTCTGGAAGCGCTTGTAGGTGAGTGGAGACTGGCCACCGTTGAGCTCTATGATCCTGACAGAGCAAGAGAGAAGAGTGAAAAGAGAAAGTGAGCGAATAGAAGATGGAATGCAGGAACAATACTGTAAAAAAAAAAGGAACGGATATAGTTCTTTAATCACTTTCCAATAGAACAATGTGATCGTTGTGGTAGTGAGAGATGTTTGGCGGGGTACATACTTGTCCAGATCGTAGAGCGTGTGCGAGATCCGTACCGTCACCTCCACTCCGGCCTCACTGGCCAGCTTCTTAATGGCTGCATCTCGCTCCTTTCCAAACGGCTCAGAGTCATACTCATAAGACAGCCGGCTGATGTTCCACTCCTGAGTGCGGATCAAGAGAACATTATTAGCATTAACAAGACAAACTATGCCGTGTGTGTGTGTGTAGTACAGACAGTAATCTCAAGTGAAACCAAATTTGTAAACTGTTTGTAGAAAAACGGGAAGATAGACTGGAACTGCTTAAAAAAGAAAGATAATCTGTAGCTTTAGCTTCATGAGCTGGTTCTAGGAGTAATAAGAAGAACAGGTGAACTTAAAAAGAAAATGTGCTGTAGTGGACATTTTAGCATTTCATCCAGGTTGTCCACACCAAAGCAGCGTAGACTAAATGGATTAACCATTACATTCACTGGGAGCGCAAAAAAAATGTGAATATGCCTTGAACAAATGAAGAGAACAAAGAAATTTAATTTATAAAGATACTTGGCGTGTTAGCTTTCACAAATGTTCTTTCATGACCACAAATGACCAAAAAAAAAAAGGCCAAACAGTCCATGTCAAGATATTAATAGTCCAAAAACCAAAATGATGTCAGTCCAAAAGTTTACATCTCCCATTCTAAAAGTTATGCAGGTATTTTTGGTAATTCTTTACATTAAGGTTCCCTTAAGTGACATTATTACTGCATTAGCAAAGCACAAACATTAATAAATCATAAGTCATGTTAAAGAAAAAAACAAAGTAAGTTAACACATTATTTGATGTTTGATTTAATGTTAATGAAATACACATACTCTGACTAATGTTTTTTCACTTTATGACTAAACACAAGTCCACATAAATTAACAGAAATTGAATTACATCATTAAAAATGTATTATTATTATTGCTTGCTTTCCAGCCCCAATTTAGCCAGTAAACAACTGCAAATGTGTTAAGAAAGGTGTTGGCTCATGTTGGTCATTGCGGGCTTATTTGGTTTATTATTATTTAAAAAAATGAAAAAGGAAAAAAAACAAAACAAAAAAAAAAAAACAGTTAATACATATTTCATATTTTAGTTACTTTGTTGGTCACATGGTGTATTAATGCAGAAGGTCAAAATTTCTTCATGTTAACTAATGCATTGAACAGCATCTGTTAAGGGAACCTTAATGTAAAGTATTACTATATATTTCAAATGACTTACATACACAATAACCTTATATAATAAGTTAGAACTGCACAATCATTCTGATATTCAACCTTGCCAGACCGCTTGGCCAGTCTTTGCAGATTCTTATTAATGCATCCGTTATAAATCCATTATAAATCTGCCATTATAGAACAGGCCTGGAAACAATTTATTTTGTTGTTTATTTTTATTGTGTTTTGAATTGCTGTTGTGTTGCAGAACATTCTCACACATTGTTCAAAAAGCATGAGGTATGCTAACTTTTGCACTCAATTGTACACACAAATACTAGCATAATTAGGAAGTTATATGCGTGTAAGAAATGTTGTGGTACCTTGAAGAGCCTGGGGAACACATCGGTGGGCTGGCCCCGGATTACGAACAAGCGGGAGTTGAGTTTGCGGAGGCTGGCGTCCAAGTCCTCCAAACACTGTAGTAAAAACCTGCGGAATATAAAATAATATATATAATAGTTATCCAGGAAGTCTATTGGATACTAAACATTCACATCTAAAAATAAAGTTATCATGAAACACTGAAACTAGTAGCACTAAAGATTCTGTGTTTAAGAAGTTGACTAATGATACCACAGTGAGTAATACTACATCAGCATCAGGCTAACTGAAATTTGAAGGATCTGGAGATTCTGTATGGAGGAATGGTCTTTGATCCCTTGCCATGTATTCTCCAACCTCATCAGGCATTATAGGGAAAGACTCAGAGCTGTTATCTTGGCAAAGGGAGGTAGCACAAAGTAGTAACTACAAGGGTACCAATAATTGTTGCACACCTATATTTAACCCCCAAAAAATTGTTGATAAACCTGTGTTGTGTATGCAATTGTTTGATATCCGTGAGAACAGAGTATTTATTTATTTATTTTTATTTATTTTATTTTTTTTGGGGGGGGTTAACAAAAGACCAAAAGGTTAAACAATAAAGACACTTTTTCACAGCCTTCTTTGCTCATATTAATACATAAAAAGGTACTTGCTCAAATTGGCCTATTTTACCTTGTCGTGTGTACCATTTACCTGGATCTTTTTCAGCATTTACAAAAACAATCTACTCCCTAAGTGTCTTGGTATAGCTAAAACCCATCTACTATACAATTGTGTGCTTGTATGAAGACACATGACAATTAAATCTCTCACAGTCCTCCACTTTTCCACACTGAACATTGTTTTGAGCCAACTTCAGCCTCAAATCTGCATTTAAATTTCACCCTATAGTAATCTTCCAGTTACTAGCAAGGAACCTTTCAGACTGTTGCAATGATAATCCTTTGCAAAAATGATTTTCCAATAATGAACCACACACAGACAGACAATTAATATGTTGAATATAATGGCAATTAAAACCAGAAGGCTAGACAGAGAGACAAACATTTGCTGATCGCCAAGCCCCATTACATAAACTCTTCCACAAGCTAAGATGGTTGCTGTAGGTCATGCTTCATTAGGACTTCTGACCAACTGTAAACTGTAAAGAAAGTCATTATCGGTGACTCAGGTGTTTGCTAATGCTAGCATGCGTATGACGTCATGCGCAGTTGCCTAGGAAGCGGCTTATACTTCCGGTTAGTAACAAAAACCGCTAGTGTTTATATTTGAGATGATATTACCTTTCTAAAATCCACACACTAGACGGTAGAGTGCAGAGTGCATAATGTAAGTGTATAGTACGTCATTTGGGACACAACTTTAGTATTTACTCTCCAAAGCGTGTTTTCTGAACCGAGGTAACATAATGAGTAAGTGTGTCCCATGCCGCACGCAGACTGACTAATTGATAATGAGATTCGTTGACAATGATTTTCATAATCGATTATTATCGATTTTATCAATTAGTTGTTGCAGCTCTAATGCATACACAAATATGAACACACAAAGAAGAGGACTGATCACTGTGTTAAAACTCCTGTTGCCCACACTAACCAGAGAATAGTTTCTAACCGAGTGACACCCACAGGCACAAGTCAGAGGCGTGTATTATGGCTGTTGCCAGGTAACAGTCTCAGTAGTCGCCTGTATTATCCTGGTAATAACTGGGTACACTGGCAGTTTGAAAACATGGTGGGTGAGAGTAAACCAGAGAAATAAATGTCTTACTTGCACATATTGCTCATTTTTCTAACTAATTCTGAAGCACAGCAGTAACACACCTATTAAAATTGTGGCACAACTTTCTGGTGTTCATTCACTTCTTTAAGGAACATCATTTCATTCAACCTCATCCCATAGCTTCGTTACACTTCAGGATTATTGGCACCCAAGAAGAAAACAACATGAGCAACAATTAATCTATACAATGAGCACTATTGTCCGCTTTGGACCTTCCGCACAGTTTTATTTTAATACGATATTAAACATATTATACCTCCACAATTAACATATTTGAAGCCTCCCATGAAGAGAATAAATGCACTGTCTTCTGGTAATGCTCAACAAGGTTAGAGACACTTGTAGAGGACTTTAGACACTCCTTCATACAGAACTTTTAGCTTTGTGCACATTCCCTATTTAATTCAGACTACATATTTTCCTGATTGAGACTGGCCATTTCTGTGCTGATCTGGATGTTTGTTGGGGTCATGATCTTTTTTTTTTTTTTTTTTTTAAATCTCTCCCATTTCCTCCTCAATTTGGTTATCTGCTTCACACTTATCAGAAGAAACATGTGTTGGCCTCGACCCTTGCCGTTTAGTAGCTGTTGCATGATGGGGACGACGTGGCTGATTGTCACCTCCATCATAAAACAGCTACCAACCAGCAAGGGTAAAGCCTAACGTGTGCTTCCTTTGATACACATAAAGCCAGCTAACAAGATATATTTTTTTGACCTGTTGTGTCACAGAGACACAACACTCAGAGGAAAACACCATCTGTCCTCTTCACAAATGACTGTAGCATTGTCAGGGTTAAAACTTGTAATTTCCAGATGAAGGCTCCAACCACAGCCATGTTTTAACATCTGGGCAGAGCCAACCAGGTTTAGTATGCTCAGTATGCTTATGTGTCCACTTCTCCAGACTTTTAAACTTTTTAGTACATCTATAACAGGGTATTAAGTGACATCAATCAACAGTCACCAAAAAAACAACAACAACAAAAACAAACAACTGCGAAATCCTGTACTTACTGTCATGCAAAAACAGTACAGCATGTCTAAGCTTGCTGTGATCCCAGTGTTTTGAGGTCTGTCTACACACACTACTCATTTAAAGCTCAGACATTTTCTGTATCATTATGGTAGAGATTAAGAAGAGACCACTAACACACTCAGGAGGATAGAAAGATGATGATTACCACATATAGAATATAAATGTTTTATTTTTATTCAGTTTTCAGAAAGATTATTTTTTTAAATTATTAATTTAAGTGTAAGTACAGATTTTAGATTTGTCAACATTATCATATGCCTTAAGAGTTTTTCATCTACACTGAAAGAGATCAACTGGGCATTAGTAGTTTATAAGTATTGCTTATTCACCAAATACACTCCTACTACTACTGATACTACTAAGCAGAAGAAGAAGAATTCTTAGTGCAATTCTTAGGACTTAGAAAGTATGTGAAGTACTTCTCCTTAGATATTTTTTATAGAAACATATCCTGTCCTGTTCAATTAGGTAGGATTATAGGATGTATGACCGATACGGCTGCCATTACTATTGCCCCATAATGTCACACTGACCTACTTTTGCAGCTTATACAATAGACGCACAAGGGCACCGAGTGCCACGATGCCACAATCGTGATGTTATATCATCAAGATACATAACAAGAGTCATCAACCACACCCACGCTCACACGTGACCTAACAAAATCTCTGGAAGCTTCTGGAAGAGCCAGCTTTAAAAACACAGACAACTGAAATAATTTAAGCATTGTAAAATGATCAATGATAATCTCTTAATGTGGCTCCTAATATGATTTTAGTAAAAAAGCATGTTAGTACATTTGTCTCAATCATCACATTATCAAATTATAGTCAAACTTGTTGGTGTGTGGTACAGCCAGAGTTAAACGATTCCAAAGACCCAGACAGTGAGTGTTATTTTTGTTGCAGTAAAATTCAGAATTAAAACACTTACAAATTAATAATATAAAGCTAGTCAGGGTAGTTTTTTTTATTGGTTATGACAGGCAAATAAATAAATGAGAGGGGTCCAAATCTTTTCTTTTACTGGAGCATCTGCATGCAGTCTGCATGTAGTCTACATTCAGCCAGATGCTCAGTGTTGCCATCTTAGTGACTTCATTGCTAGACTTAGAGACTTTATTTTCAATAACATAGTAACAAATTTAACAACTTAGCGACTGTCCTGCCACTTGATACAACTCTCCAGCTCACGCAGCTGCTACAAGTTGAGTGAGCAGGTTCTGTCGACTGACCATCAGTTGCGCAAAGCCTGACCGAGCTGCGCAAAGCCTGACCGAGCTGCGCAAAGCCTGACTGAGCTGCGCTTGCGTGAGCCGTAGTTCCCAACGACCAATTGCTGATTACCATTGTTCAACGACCAATCACTGAGCACTATTGTTTCCCCAACAACCAACCACTGATCACCATTGTTCCCAAGGACCAATTATTGATGGCTGTTTGTCTATCCGCACACTTCTTCGCTTTAAGCTCTCTTCTTGGACATATTTAGAAGTAACAGAAGTGAGTTATTCCATATATAGATAGTTGATTTTACTCTATTTTGTAAATACTTAAATAGTTTATTTGTGGTGCCATGACCAAAGACTATCTTTCATTACCATAAACCGTTACCATTATTGGTCCTTAATGGTATCCACTAGTCATAACAAGCCACCAAAAGAAGGCAACACATTACCAGTAGAGACCCACAAGGGCCATTACAGTTTCCACTAAAACCAATATACAATTCCCATTATAACCATTAAAACCAGTACAAATTCTATGAGGGTTTCTACTGCGGGGTTTTTCCAGGATGGTTGCTCTATAAGAAATAAATTACAATCTATTACTTTATATTATGATAAAACTCTATTCTATTTTAAGTCTCTCCAGAAAATCTTCATGTAACACGATCATTCATATGCATATCAGAGCATGATTCAATGAATATGCAAATTCGTTTATGATGTCATCTGGTGACTCCTGAAAACAAATAGCAAGACTGCAGACGGCTACAAACCATACACACATATCTTGCACACTGACAAACTTCTGGTGACAAATCGTCAACTCAGAAGGTACACATAGCTCCTATACATACCTCCACCTGCTGATCCCGACATTGGACGATCCCGCAAACCAGGGATCGAGGATGTACACACAGCGCACAGTGTCCGCTCCCCGGATCGACTCTTTGAGGGAAGGATTGTCGTGGAGCCGTAAGCCCTTCCTGAACCAGTGGATTGTATTTACGACCATTACTTCACCGGATAACCCCTTTAAAATTCACTGCTTCAGGTGCCAGACTTCCCACAAATCTCTCTGCAGCTCTCTGTGTAGTCCCAAAAAAGTGTGACGTGGGAAAAGTTATGAATAAAATCACTTATGGTTTATGCAAATAAAAGTCTAAAAGAAGTGCTAAATTCTTCAAGAGAATGAAATTATCCTTGCTCTAACAAAACGCTTTCCATCCTGTCAAAGCTTTTAAACACCGGCCTCAAGTGAACCATTTGGCTAGAAGTGCGTAGAACAGGCGCGCGGCTGTATACACGGCGGGCTTTAGGACCGTGCTGTGCACTGTACTCCCTGTTGTATAACTTGTTTTTTTTTCCCCCACTGATTCGCAAAAATTAAAAACAAAACGTCAGTAAATGCGACAACAGACGACCAGTTCGTCTCAGTAGATGATCATAAACAAATTAATTTATTTTGTGTGTTCAGCTGCTCGAAATCCTCGCGCTCTCTCTTCGTCAGCACGCACTCCAAAACGGTAACGGTTATGTAAATATTAATATTCGCAAAACACTCCGTACCGACGCTCCAGGCCGCTTGATCTAGGTCTCCAACGTACCACTGACAGAATAAATATCCATCTAAACAATTTCAGCGTGTGTTCCTATATCGAGTCCACTTATAAAACGTTTTTTCCCCTCGTAGCACGTAGAAGCTCGAGCGCACTTTTACCCATGTAACTCATTCGCTCCACCCAGACTACCGCGCACGTGGACCGAACCGCTTGTGATTGGCTATGACGCAATTGATCCCAAAGTCACGTTCTTCTAGTGTGATTGTTTTAATCCGCTGTGTTTTCCTAGATAAAATTATCAATACACTCCCAGAACAACTAATAAAATGACAAAATAAAACTGGTTTAATACACAGTACTGCAAATATTACAACATGATAAATGTATATGTTTTGACGCTCCATCAACAGCATCAGAAATGGTGACGCTCGCTGTAGCGAAAGTACCCGGATGAGCACATGATATCGGGCATGAACGAAGACGGAAGCACTATTGTGCGCATGCGCTCGAGTAACATGCGCGTTAGACTGCGTAGTCGAGTTAAAGTAGCAGTTTATTTAGCACGCGCTCTCACCTTTGTTAAATTAAGCCGCGGTGTTTTTCCTGTCTCTAGGTGAAAGTCTTGTCACATGAAGAGTTATCTTTGTCGATTTTATGTAACTTTCCCGAGTATCAAGTTTCATCACTGGGCATAATTACATCCTTATGTTGTTGCGCTGAAAACACTGCAATTCAGTACACAGCACTATGTTTATCACAATGAAACTCAATTAGCACACAGCTGCCAACGCTTCTTTTTGTTTTGTTAGGAATAACTTCATGCCTAGTTCCAAAGGTTTGCACTTTGAATATATAGCTTAAAGTAAATTTTATAGTGTAATTTTTTTTTTTTTTAGAATCTCATTTGTGCAGATGAGTTGACATTTGTGTGTTTCCTCCAGGTTTTTAAATTTTTTATTTATTTATTTACATAAATTTCATATTGTTTAGTTCATTTCCATACCGGATAGTGTTTCAATATATATATTTTACTAGTGCTATGGTTCTCAATCACATTTATTTGTTTGGTTGGTTGATTGTTTTTGTTACAGTGGTAGAAACTACACAGGGGCATAGTGGCTTAGAGGTTAGCATGTTTGCCTTGCACCTCCAGGTTCGATTCCCGCCTCCTACCAGTGTGCATGGAGCATGCATGTTCTCCCCCTGCTCCAGGGGTTTTTGCCGGGTACTCCGGTTTCCTCCCCACTCGAAAGTCATGCACTGTAGGCTGATTGGCATGTCCAAATTGTCCGTAGCGTGGGGTGTGTGGTTGGCACCCCGTCCAGGGTGTCCCCCACCTTGTTCCCCGAGTTCCCTTGGATAGGCTCCAGGCTACCCTCAACCCTGTGTAGGATAAGCGGTACGGAAAGTGGAAAGTGGAGAGTGCAGAGTAGGAAACTTAATTGTCATTCTGGCCATGTAGAAGTATAACAGGAAGAAACAGCATTCTTCAAGTCATTAATATAGTATGTTATAAGAAGTGACAACCATAAAGAAACCAGAAAACCCACTATTATCAAATGTATTATGGGAAGCATAATAAATAAAATTTATTTCTGATCGGAAGGTCGTGAGTTCAATTCCCAGCAGCACCAAGCTGCCACTGCTGGGCCCTTGAGCAAGGCCCTTAACGCTCAACTGCTCAGTTGTATAAAAATGAGATAATTGTAAGTCGCTTTGGATAAGAGCATCTGCCAAATGCCGTAAATGTGATGTAAATGTAATTATGCCTATAAATATTGTCAACTAGAATCTGATGTCAGTTTTATAAGTATTATATGGGTGGAAATTTCTGAAATGAAAGAAACTCTCTAGATCCAATAAATAGTCAAAATATTAGTTTCCACATGTAATAATGTGCCTACTTTCTGATTGGTGTGTTTGTAATAAGTAAATCTGTACTGAGGGGATCCTCTTTTTTTAAATTGATTTGTTTGTGTTTTGAAGGTATAGTTTGCTTATGAGAAAAGTCTTTGACTATATTAATTTCTTGTTCCAGAATGGGTTACTTTGGTTAGTTGAGTTTGTCTGTTTGGATTGTTGATTTTGAAAAAATAACGAAATAAATGCATAGAATATATCCGGATAAAAGTAATATGATGTAGATGATGTGTTTGGAGCGTGTTGGGGATTGGGCATACA
This sequence comes from Ictalurus punctatus, assembly GCF_001660625.3. Taxonomy (NCBI): domain Eukaryota; kingdom Metazoa; phylum Chordata; class Actinopteri; order Siluriformes; family Ictaluridae; genus Ictalurus; species Ictalurus punctatus. Next base: position 18,783,914 of record NC_030434.2, on the reverse strand, counting down.
CACGCGTGCATTACTGCTGTTGGCCACTAGTGGGAAGCAGACGTATATTAAATGTACATGACTTCCTGACTCCATATACAGTATGCAGTAGTAACGTTTTATTGGGTGCTTTCTGTACTTCAGGCCAGAGATGAAAGAAGACTAGATTAGGACAGGATTTGTGTTCAAACTTGAAAACTGGATTAGTCAATGGCCTACTAACAAATTACACCCTTTTGGCCTATTTCAGAGATAAGCTAATTGGATAAATCTAAAGATTTTATGTATGTGCATAAATAAGTCTAGTATAAAAGATGATGGGGAATACAGTTATAGGAAAATAATCAGTGTCACGATATTACACCCTGACAAGAAGTAGAATTACTGCTACCACCCTGAAGTTGTTTTCCCCCATAACAGTGTTCTGTTCCTCTTATTACACAATATTTTGGATTCATAAAAGAACAAATCATTCTACTATTTATCCATTTATAATTACATTTAGTATTGTGCAATGTCCATGAAACAAGTTAGTTGCCTCTTTTTTTAATAAGATAGAAGTGTACCGACTCCTTTCTATCATAGCCAACATTCACTTTTTCAGCAATTTGTGCTATAGTAGCTCTTCTGTGGGATTGGATCAAACGGGCTAGCCTTCACTCCGCACATGCATCAATGAGCCTTGGGCACCCATGACCCTGTCACTGGTTGTCCTTCCTTGAACCAATTTTGATTTGTACTAACCACTGCATACCATGAACACCCCACAAGACTTGCCATTTAGGAGACGACCCAGTCATCTTGCCATCGCAATTAGGCCCTTGTCAAAGTCTCTCAGATCCTTACGCTTGCCCATTTTTTCTGCTTCCAACATATTTTGAGAATTAACCATTCACTTGCTGCCTAATATATCCCACCACTTGACAGGTGCCATTGTAAGGTGATAATCATTGTTATTCACTTCACCTGTCAGTGGCTATATATACACACAGATCAGCCATAACATTAAAACCAGTGAGATTACCGTACACATTAAACCAAATCAATGACTGTCTGTTATTCTCATTAAAGTGTCAGATATGGGTATTTTGTGTTCATTTACATAACATCCCCATGACTGCTCACCCAGACACTCAGTCTCATTGCATCATCATGCTAGTCTCTTAAAATGTTTTTAATTGGTCATAATGATGGGAATGTTAATTAGTAAGTCTAGGTGTACCATTGAATTAGCATAATGATGCCTTGTATCTTGCTAGAACCCCCCCCCCCCCCAAAAAAAAAAAAAAAAAACCCACAAAAAACAAACAAACACACAAAAAAAAACATTATGTGTCTCACAACAATGACTACATGCCATAAGACATTTGAATGTTTCCAGGCAACCAGAAGTCATGGAAGAACATGCAGCAGTAACACAATTAAAAGGCTGGATGTCTGTATCCCAGCTAGCCACTGCTCTCTGCAGACACTACTTGCACTCAGTAAATCACAAATTAAATGGTTGGCAATTGAGCACACAACTGAAATATTTATGCAGTGTAGCCACCACGCTGTTTGCTAATGAGCACTTTCAATCAACTCAAGTAATTGGCTATATGATTAAAAACATGTCACACTTCTAAAATATATAGAGAAAGTAAACACAAACATATAGACACATTGTCAGTAATTTGGAATTTTTAAATTAAGGATACAAATGACATATGAATTATTACTTAAGAATGATAATAATAACGATAATAATAATATCAACAATAATGACTCAGCTTCTGAAGGTTTTTCATTCTATAAGAGTGATGACTTCTTAGATATCAGAGTGACACCAAAAAAGACACCATGGATTAACAAAATGACATTCATTGAGCTAAAACATATTTAGGCTAAATAACTAAAGACATCAGCTACAACATCTACTAACAGCAATGATAATAGGACACAAAATGACACAAAATGTATGATTTTAATTAAATAAAATGACAAATTTAATGAGATGATATTTAATTACTTTTAATGTGCACGGCCCACATACCCGTGCCTTGTTTGAGGAGATGTGAGGTCAGTGGTATCATAAGGATATTCATAAGGCAAGTTTGCTCTCATTTTGCACATGGACAGTCTCTACCATGTGCACATACCCATGTGACTCTCAGTCTCAGCTGGATGTGTGTACTTCCACACGCAAAATGCACTTGCCATGCATCTGACATTTACTAAAGCTGTAGCTCATCTGCGCCTGTTAATTGCACTCTTTGTGAAGAGCAAAAAAGAAACTGTGAAGTGATGCAAATGGTCAATCACAGACATGTCAAAAAGCTTGGGGCTATAGAGAAATTGCAAGTTCAATAACAAAGAAAACGTGTCAGTAAATGCAGTTCTTATTAAATACATACTTCAGTCTCCAAACAAGTAAATGTGAAGAGCATTATGCCATTTTAATAGTAATTGGTTCTAATGAAAAGATTGCTGTGTACAGAATAATTCACGTATAAATGTATACAATTCAACTGTATTCCATTTTTTGTGTTCACCTGTTTAAAATGTGCAAGTATTAAAAGTGTTGAATATCTTTGTTAGATGTGAGGAACATTTATATGTGTGTTCTTGATTAATGTGCTGTCACCAGAGTTGCTGTATCCCAATTGAAATTCAGTGTTAAAAGTGAATTCCCAAGATCCATTCTAATGGTTTTTGATGAACTGGCAGCTGGCTGAACATGTTTATGTAATGTTACTTGTAAAATCCATTGAATATACAAACTGGCAAATCAATCCTATATACCACTGAGACATGAGGCTAGTATGAGAGTTTGCTGTAGCAGTTTTATGCTAGTAGGCTACTATAGCCTATGACAAACATTTTTTTTTAAAAATATGCATGTAATCACATTTCACAAACTGTGTGATTTTTTTATTTTATTTTATAAGAAGAGCTGGCATCTTAAATGCATTAACACTTATCAAATGTGGTATGGCTCATTGCTTTGATAAGGATACTAGACTGCAAAAAAAGTTAAGAATGCTTTTTAGTATTAGGTGTTGTTCAGCTACACGGGGTTTGGAAAATTAGCGACAAATCCGTTAAATCTGTGGTTTATGTATATTGTCAATGCAATAAACGTCCAGAGGCTAGTGTACGAGCTTACACATGCGTGCACTGACTAGACTTGTGGCACAATTTGGAGGTTTAATATTCTTCAAAGAGAGAACCCAAAGTGATCTAAACGGATTTATTTGATTCATTTGATTAAAACAGATGGTTCGAAAGAATAACTGAATTTATCTTGCAATCACTATTCAAAGTATTGAAAGATAGCCGATAATATGTATACTCGGTATCTTCTAATAATGTAGTTACCCTTTTCATTCATCTTTAGTACATTATGTTTGCTATACTTATAGCAAACATATTTACTATAAATATACATATATAGTAAATATAGTATATTTACTGTCCTGTGTATTTATTGTCTTGCACTTGAATTACACTGTTGTGTATTGCACTTTATGTAGTCTTGTGTACTGTTCTGTGTTCCACCATGATCCTGAAGAAAGGACATTTCGTTCCAATGTATACAACCTATTGTGGTGGAAATTAGACAACACTTGCAGACTCGTCCTCTGAGGAGAAAAGGTTTATTACAGAAGGATGAATACAGGATAGAAGAAAGCAGGATAGAATAATGAGAGCTCTCTGATGCGATTGTGCTGAACATCTATTATATATATAAAGCGCAGGACACAGTACACTTCTATGTACCGATAAGGAGCAGTTTGAGGCAGTTCAAACAGGCTTTGTTTCAGGGTCAAACACTTAATAGAAAAACATGTTTGTGTCTCTATAAGCAGATAAACATTCCGTACTAATCTAAAAGACATGGCATGACCTTCTTTGACGTTATCCTCAGATGAACATGAACAGAACAAGAACAAAACTATTACAAAGTAAAAACTTATAATTTCCTTCACATTATATAGAGGAATGACAATACAAACCCCATTGACTTGACTTATTCATCATTAGTAACTGCTTTGTTCTGGTCAGGGGCACAGTGGATTTGGAGCCTATCCCAGAAAGCTCTGGATGTTACGCAAGTCTATCATAGGGCACCATTATCACACATCCACGCACTCATTCACAGTTAGGGCACTTTATCATAGCACTTCCACCTACCAGCATATTTCTGGAAATTGGAGGAAACTGCCGGAACCCCACATGGACATGAAGAGAATACGAAAAACTCCACATGGACAGTAACCGGATCTCAGGATTGAACCAGGAATCCTGGATCTATGAGGCAGCAACACTACCCACTGTGCCACCATGCTGCCTGGCTACTAACTTGCTCCTATAAATTTAATTCTAATAAAATTGCAGCTAATGTACCATGACACCATCACAGCTTTATGTTTATGTACATTCATGCATGATCTCTCCTTTACCATCATTACTGCCTGAAAACACTCTCACACAGAAAGAGACACTGTAGTGTAGTATTTGGCACCTTGGAAGTTTAGTGAACTTAATTAAGACTCCAATCCACAGTCCACGGCTGCCACTTTATTAGGTCTCGAAAATGAAATTGGATCCGGCCATTTATGACACAATCACAAATTGTATTATATTAATCATGCAAATCTTTAATTACTTGATTGCTGTGTACCAAACAGCTATACCCTAATGCTCTGCATGGTGTCATAACATTTGTGGATTAAATAAACAACTTCAGCTTTTATTTATTTATGTATGTATTTATTTATTTATTTATTTATTAGTTAGTATTTTACCTTACTAGTATGAAGCATTAGGTTGTTTGTATACACAATCTTGATGTTAAATTGAGGTTGAGAAACTCTTTTTTCAAAGACTAAAATATGACAATAATGCACACCTGGCTAGTGAATAATTAATATCCAATGATTAATAGGATGCTGTGAGGATGATTAAGTAGCGGCAGTGATGAGGATGCACACTTATACCTACAGCATTAATAACATTCACAAAGGGCACCAAACAATGATTATCTATCAAAAAAGTTACTTTAGAATTTTAAGGATTTAATTTTTCATAGAAAGGAAACAATTAAACACAAGCCAATTAACAGTAAATGGCTATTAATAATAATAACAATATTAATAATAAAATAATAAGAATAATAACAACAATAATAATTATGTATTTAATGTTCATTACATATTTAATATTTAGTAGTAACCATTTTTTTAGTGTTTGTCTGATTTGGGGATAGCTTCTGTTTATTTTTTGTTTTGTTTTGTTTTGTTTTACAAAAAACATTGAGCTGCATATCAATGCATACAAATTTTACATTTACATTTGCAATTATTTATTTCGCCTATGCTAAAAAGAAGTGACTTATTGAGACAAAACACAGCTGAGCAGTTTTAAGGGTGTTGCTCAAGAACCCAACAGTGTCTTTGGGCAATATAATCAGTTGCCAAAGCCTTAACCACTGATACTATTAAATGGTGCACTTATATAGCGCTTTTATCCAAAGCGCTTTACTCTGTGTGTCATTCACCCATTCACACACCAATGGTAACAGAGCTGCCATGCAAGGCGCTAACTTGCCATCAGGGGCAACTTGGGGTTCAGTCTCTTGCCCAAGGACACTTCGGTATTTGGAGTCACGTGGTACAGGAATCAAACCACCAACCCTACGATTAGTGGACAACCCGCTCTACCACCTGAGCCACAGCAGCACTGAGCCACTATTAATACTACTACTACTACTCTAATAATAATAATAATCAACAACAACAACAACAAAATAATAACATGGGGGCACAGTGATTTAGTGGTTAGTATGTTTGTTTTGTACCTCCAAGTTAGGGGGCTCAATTCCTGCCTCTGCCCTGTGTGCGCAGAGTAGTTTGCATGTTCTCTCCATTCTCTGGGTTTTCTGGTTTCGTCCCTGAGTCCAAAGACATGCGTTATAGGCTGATTGGCATTTCCAAACTGTCCATAGTGTGTGTGATTGTGAACTGTGATGGGTTGGCACCCCATCCAGGGTGCCCCCACCCTGTGCCCCGAGTTCCCTGGGATAGGCTCCAGGCTCCCCTGCGACCCTGTGTAGGATAAGCAGTACAGAAAATGGATTGATAATAATAATAATAATAATAATAATAATAATAATAATAATAAGTGTATCATTATTATTATATAAATTGTTTAAAAGTGTTAGGCTACCTGTCTGTGTGGCATTTCTGTGGGTGTTCTCCCCATTTCCTCTGGGTTCTCCAGCTTCCTCACACTTTCCTAAAACTCACCCTGACCAGGATAAAACAGTTACTGGGATTGAATGAATGAAGGAATGAATGAACAATGATCAGCTGTATTAATGCTGATTTCCTTTACTGAATATTATCGATGATGATGATGATGATGATGATTATTGTTAGTTTTTGGTAGTAATAGTCCCCAGGTGTGTAAAGCCTTTTTTTCTGTCATGTGATCCACATATAACTGCTGTAGAAGTGTGTTTATTTTTCGTTATAATGGAGTTGTGTGTGTGGAAGATGCAGACAGAGAGAGATAAATAAATAATAATAATTAGATAGATAAAAAATATATTTTTAAAAACAATTATTTATTTATTACTATTGTTGTAATTATAACTATTATTTTTTATTCTATTCTTCTCCTTCTTCCTCTTATTATTATTATTATTATTGTTATCTCCTTTCTGATCAATATTGATGCTTAGGCAATATTATATGTTAACAATCATGACACTAAAGTACTTTGAAATTGAAAAATAATTGAGAGAGAGAGAGAGAGAGAGAGAGAGAGAGAGAGAGTATGTGTGTGTGTGTGTGTGTGTGTTGGAAGTAGCTTTTTCTCCCAGTATCTTCAGCCTAAACAGCCTCTGCAGGCAGCGTGTGATGATGAGCCATGACGTGTGAAAAATGATGCAGAACAGATCAGCTGTTATACCGCAGTAAGTGACAGGAAGCATCGCTGCCCCCGTCATCGTGACTTCTGCCTGGAACATGTTGCTTAAAGACTAGTACCTTCTTTCCCCTCATTTACCTATTCCAACAATTATCCAAAATCCAGGGCTCACTTTCACTGTTCTCCACGGATGGAATCATTTTATTTTTTGGAGGTTCTTTTCTTTCTCTAACGGATTTGTTCGCCATCAACACCTCACCAGATAAGCGCAGTGATAAGAATCTCGGGTTAAATCCGGCCAGGGCTGTCACTCAACCGTATCCGAGGCTACTGATTGGACATATCTCAATATGTATTTGCATATCCCCGCCCGTCGAGTGGTTCTGCAGTGGTTGGAGAAGGCTTGTGCGAGCGAGCTCTCAAATTGCGCGCACTAAGTTGGAAAGGCTCTGAGACTCCGGAGGAAGATTCGCCTGTTGACTGTCGAACGAGTGAAAAGAACTGCTACATTACACATGTGCGCACCTCTGCTCAAACGGTTTCTCGTTAATAATTTAGCCTGACTTTCTTTGTGCGCGTGAATGTAGCCAGTCTTTTCTGTTCATTCCGTTAAACGCAAGGCACAGCCCACAATTATGAGGTGCAGCCATGGCAGGCAAGGGTAAGGCAGCCGCGAGGACGCTGGAGGATTTGACGCTCGATTCCGGTTATGGTGGAGCGGCGGACTCGTTTAGGTCGTCCAGCGTGTCGCTCTGCTGTTCCGACACGCACCCGTCGTTTCCGCATGGGGGAAACTGCTGGCATCTGACCGAATCCATGCACAGCAGACACAACAGTCTGGACACGGTGAACACCGTGCTGGCGGAAGACACGGAGATCCTCGAGTGCTCGGGCCAATGTGCCAAGCTGCCAGAGCTCGAGGAGGTGCCGTGGAGCGTGGCCGAGGTGGAGGGCGCGCTGCGGAAAGACGACGAGGTGGTGCGCTCAGCCGGCGCGTCTCGCGAGATCGTGGCCAAGCTGTCTGCGCTGCTGAGCCGCGCGCTAGTCAGGATCGCCCGTGAGGCGCAGCGTCTGAGCCTGCGCTACGCCAAGTGCACCAAGCACGAGGTCCAGAGCGCCATCAAAGTGGTGCTGTCATGGACCATCTCCGCCAACTGCGTGACTGCGGCGCTCGGTGCGCTCTCGCTGTACAACATGAGCACGGGCGATCGCTTCAGCCGAGGCAAGTCGGCGCGTTGCGGTCTCGTCTTCTCCGTGGGCAAGTTCTTCCGGTGGATGGTGGACAGTCGTGTGGCTTTGAGGATCCACGAGCATGCCGCCATCTACCTGACCGCTTGCATGGAGACCCTCTTCCGCGAGGTGTTCGGTCGCGTACAGAGGAGCGCACTCGTGGAAAAGGAGAACGGAGTTCCCAAGCTCACAGTCGAGTCCCTGGAACAAGCGATCAACAACGACTCAGAGCTATGGGGTCTGCTGCAGCCCTACCAGCATCTCATCTGTGGCAAAAACGCAAGCGGTAAGCACCTGAAAGTGAACTTTATACTGTTATTTATTCTGTTGCTGTCCGGCTTGTCACCTGCGCGCACTGACCCACTCACCTTACTAACACAGACTCATAACCACTAATTGCGTTGTGCCACCAACGCAGTTATTTAGCTGACCAAGGATTGACCTTTATGTCAAACTAAACTGATGTGATGTGAGTATTTCTGATTATAGTGAAAACTTTGCTACTCCATTAACTAAGACTGGATTCAGATGCTTCTGATGATTGCCTACTTTCCAGTGGGAAGTTGGATACAGGGTGAAAAGGTGGTGATTTCATTGCTACTGAAGGCTGTAAGGACCTCACAGCTGCACAGCTAGTGTTGGTGGAATGTAGGCTAAAGCATATCCCTTTATCCACTAGGTTACCCAGTTGAGCCTAATTAAGAAATGTAGCTGTTCAGTAGCCCAATGGTTAGTGATAACCCCGTTTTGTTAGTCTTAGATACCAATATCAATAGTCTGAGAATCAGCTGGTGCTTGATAAAGTGACTGAGACAGGTGGCTCTTATGTGAAACATCAGAGGATTGACAGTTTGTGCGGTGTGTTCAGCGAAATGATGTGTCATCCAAATCAGATACGTTAATGCCATCAGTTGGTCAGATCTGATCCAGTACCGAGCCGGTGTTTACACAGTATCGTCCGTAATACCAACTTTCAGCTTTGAATCAGGAGCTTACATTCTGATTAACAATACAAATCACAGTAAGAGTAGAGAGGAAATAAAGAAATCAGGATTTTAACTATTCAAAAAATTCTGCTTTCTGTATATTAAAATTGACCTAAGCAGTAAAGCCTGGACTACCCAAACATCACCATAAGGCATTCACCAACACTAATAGCCACCTCAGTAACCTAAGCAACAGATGCATAAGCCAGTCTCTCCAGGATTCAGTGATTTTGCGATAGCAGAAATGAATGCAAAATCAAGCAAACCCCGCAATATTCTGAGGAACTTGCAATTTTTTTAAATTACCGCAGATTTTCTGGAAATTTGGGCCAAGATGCATCATGTGACATCATCACATCACGCATTCAGCCATAGCCATAGCGTCGAACATGAGTACAGCTAAAAGGCTGCATTTACTAACAAACATCACTGTGAAAGATTTGCAGTTTAGTGCAATTCAAGTAGTTTTCTGCAAAAAAGTTGCATATCAAAATTTGAAAATAAATAAATAAATAAAACGCAGCAAAAGCAAGCATTTTCGGCTGCAACAACCACAAAAATAAACCTTCACGAAATCCTGTATGGACTGATAAGCGGCAGACACCCCGAAGTTGATTATTTTCAAATAACATCATCTTACGAGTGTTTTATTTCTCTTATACCGCAGCAATCTTATAATGACACTGACAATGACAATGCTGTGAAACATCCACAAAACAAGTTAGTTCCTGTTTTCACGTATGTAATAACAAACTATAAACAGTCCTTTCACAACGCTAGACTCTCTTTTTCCTTCTGTTGAAGTTAATAAGATGAAATAATGCAGGTTTTCTTGTTACTGAGAAACTGCATAGCTGTCTGTCCTGATGACTTTCCCATGTTGGAAAACATAAAGTTGCTCTTTTTAACTGTTTTGAAAGCACACTGGAGACTTCCAAAATGGCTAAAAAGAAATCTGTTTAAGATGTTACTATAGAAACAAGAACATATTAGAATGAGCACATTGATGTAAATCATGCCCCTGGTACTACTTTTACCTGTTGGTATAGAAAATAATTCAACACCTCTGACCCCGTCCAGGGTGTCCCCCACCTCGTGCCCCGAGTCCCCTAGGATAGGCTCCAGGCTCCCCTGTGACCCTGTGGGTAAGCAGTACAGGAAATGGATGGATGGATGGATCGATGCATAGATGGATACTATCTTTTAAACAACTTTTGGTTTCCTCATTTTTTTCTTTTCTAACACGTCAGAACTTGATAACTTGGACCAAATCATAATCCTCCCACATCCACCTGCTGGTATTTACAACCTTGATGGCATGCTGTGTCTAAAGTTTCATCTCAGATGAACATTGTTTCATTGGTTTCTAATGAAACAAGAGCTTTATCTTAAGGGTTATTTAGGTTGTCCTTAACACTGTACGTTCTTATTTAGCATGATAAGTGTTAATTCAGTCTTATAGCTGTCGATTCAGTGTGACAAACACGAGAGTAAAGTCTGCTGTAAGAGATACGGTTTTATGCGCTCCTGTCATCTGGTAGCATCACTCTGACTTTTTCTTGGAGGGGATACAGTGTTGCTTTGCTGAAGCGAGAAACATCCACAGCAAGCTTTTTGTTTCCAGCCTTGTTATTTATTTGGACAGTAGAACAGGTGCTAGCTCGCCACTTGCTCTGCTGCATGGTGTGCTGCACAACTGCTTCCTACACCTGTTGGACCAGCCATGCTTCTAGTTCATGCAATGACGGGAACATGTTTCGACATTTCTTGCATTTCTCACACCTGGTGTTACGTCAGTGATTACAAAACAGTGACAAGGATTTAGAGGACTCTTACTCTACCAGGAAGTGAAATTTCATCATTCTTCATGTTTTAGAAAGTGTCAGTGAGTATTGTAAAACAACACCAACAACAACTTAATCCTTAAACATTCAATATTGCTGAACCTGTCATCTCCTCTTTAGCACGGATGCAATTCAATTATTCAGTAATTCAGTAGTTCAGTAGGGACTGGTACTTGGCCACATTTCAAATAAACAACCAGCTGCGTAGGCACTGCCTTACATCAGTGATTTATTCTAACCTGCCGATAGTGATCCACATGGTATTCAGTTGCATGTATAAACAGTAATAAGTCTGTTTTATTATATACAGTAGATAAAAGACAGCAGTAGCAACACCAGTAGTGTCTTATAGAGGGTGCTCTGAAATATCTGTGTGCTTGAGTATTAACCAGTGGTCATAAACTGGATTTAGAAAGACCCATTTAGTGAGAAAGTACAAACTGAAGGAAAAAAAACAAAAACAAAAACAAAAAAAAAAACGATGAATGTTATTATTTCCCAGCAAAACATTTTGCTGATGTGCTGGCTTTTTTTCTGAGTGCACCACTTGACCTGACATCCTATTAAAAAATAAATAAAAAATCACAAAACAACTATCAATGCTGAATCCATCTTGAAACCTTTTGCCATTTTTCCTTTAATAGAGCTTGCACATTTAACCTAAATTGCAAATTTGACCTAAAATGATCTGCCTATCACAGGCCCCAGTGGGCCATTATTATTATTATTACTATTAATTATTACTATTAATTATTATTATTATTATTATTATTATTATTATTATTATTATTATTATTAAAAAGATGAAGCTCTATATACAGCTTGGTGAACAAAATACAGTACAGTATGTAATCATCTGCTCATAGTCATAGCTCATAGCTCATAATCATAGCCCCGAGTATTGTGCCCCGAGTCCCATGGGATAGGCTCCAGGTTCCCCGCGACCCTGTGTAGGATAAGCGGTACAGAAAATTGATGGATGGATGGATGGATGGATGTTCACACTGACATGACTGTCATATTACTAAGTGTCCAGTATTTGTATATAAAAAAAGAGATAGAGGAAAGACTTGTCAACTGATGGCTGAATCCACGTTGGACCAATTGTTTCTTTCTCTGATTATTTAAAAAGATTTATATGAATAAAAAAAAATCTCCAAATGTTTAGTTATTCATAATATGGATTGCCTATTTTGTCTGTGTTTTGTTAGCATTATTTGCCATATTACCTATCTTTACAGCATAGGTGTCTGAAAATGGCTTAGTTTTGCACACATAAAAAAAAAAAACGTTGTCGGTGAACTAGCTGTACAACTGTAGCTACAACTTGCACCACATTATTAAAAGAGCTAGAATTTTTGGTAGGTAGCTAATTATTAAACAATTTATTTACCTTAACTGTTCAGAAAGATAAAATAAAACTCTTAAGATGCATTTTTCTTGGCCTGACCACCAGTTACATCGCATAGGATTCCGGGGCTGGCATTTTGGGGGTATCTTTCATGTTCCGTGTCTTCTATAAAATCCATTAGTTAATGGATTAATGCTGTCGACATTTGTTTGTGCCACGGGCTCATAATATCTGTTTTGAATTTGAAGTGGGGAATATAAACACATACTTGTCTGTTCTTCCATTTTAAACGTTATGTTTTTCTCTGCAGCTTTTTTTTTTTTAAACAAGCCATGTCTGGTAGTCAGACTAGAGAGGTCTGAATGAAAATGTAGGAAAATCTGTGATAACGCTTCCAATTTCTGATCCTATCTCTCTAGCCCTTTAGCTAGTCTCGGGTCCAATGAGCTACCTTCAGCTCAATAACTTACATAATGTATGTGCCAGTATTTTTTTTTATATGTTTACTTGACCTGCTTTTGAGCCTAAACGTATGGCATCAACAGTATAATAATCTAAAAACAGTACATTTTCATCATCATTTTCATATCAAGAAAAATGTAGCTTTAATATTACAGCCAGACCAATAGATTGATATTCCATCCATCCATTTTCCATACCACTTATCCTACACAGGGTCGCGGGGAGCCTGGACCCTATCCTAGTACAAGACGGGGGACACCCTGGATGGGGTGCCAACCCATTGCAGGGCACAATCCCACGCACACATTCACACACCATGGACAATTTGGAAACGCTAATCAACCTACACAGGTCTTAGGACTGGGGGAGGAAACTCTCAGGAGAACACACAAACTCTGCACACACCGGTCAGAGGTGGGATTCGAATCCCCAATCCTGGAAGTGCGAGGCACACATGCTAACCAAAACGTCTATTGCACATTCTGAACTCCAGTAATATTTATGCTCTGCTAAAAAAAAAAAAAGATCTATATCAAATAAACTGTACTAATATAACTTTAGGGACACTCAATAATTGACTTTAGCACCTCTTGAGTAGGTGGAGAGTCAATATCACTCCCACTCTGGAGACCTTGCACCTGCAAATCCACTTGCTTTCGTTATCATGTGTGTTATCTAAGAGAGGGGATTTATAGTTGGATGATTCTGGAACTTTCTTGCTGTTATTTTCTTTCCTGCTCTTGCCTCTGGAGAATTCACAGATGACTCGACAGATTGCCATCTTTACAGACTTAAGATGCAAAGCATCCTTTTTTTGCCAAGCTGGCTTTGATGCATTTGTATTGCACGGTGACTTTGGAGCGAGTGAGGTGAAAATTTTGAAGCCATTTCTCAGCTCTTTTGAGTGCAGAAAACTCAACCGAATGTCCCAATTCAGTGGTTGAGTAATTCTTACTCCTCACCGGTGTAGTGCACATCTTCACTTCATTTCTAAAATGTGTAAAAGTGTTGAGCGTACTTCCCATGCGGTCTCTATGCTTTTATAGGGAACTGTGAAGCATCCTTGTTCATCAGACCACGCTTACTCTCTCTAAACAGGAAATGCCTCATTATTTAATAGACAATGTGTGTGCGTGTGTAACCAAAGATAAAAGGACAGAATGCTGAAGAGTAGCATGAAGTGAAATAAATGTTTGGCTCAGATAAAGTCAGAAGAGAGATAGAGATGAGGAATGAGGAGCTTAAGAGATAAGAAAATGGAGGGCAGAAGGAATAGGAGAGTAAAAGAAGCTTTATGTTTAAGATCGCAAAAAAAATCTGGTATTGTGCTTCAGTCAAAATGGGTTGTGTTTTACAATAGGAATCTGAATTGACGATTGTCTGATGCAAATATAGTGTGATTTGCAAGGGATTTATGACAGTATAATCACGACAAAACTGTAAACACTGTTGATATAGTGGTAATGACAGTGTTAATATGGGGGCCATAGAGACATTTACTCATAATGTTTTTTAATTATTTAAATCCTGCATATTGGAAAGTGTTTGATGTTCCAATGCCTGACATGGATTTCTTAATTTAATGATTTTTAGAATAGTTTACATTCAATATAATGTAAAACAAACAAACAAAAACTTTACCTAATTGAGAAGACAGTGAAACATTATTCCATTCATCCATCCATCTTCTATACCGCTTATTATTTTAAGGGTCATGGGGAAACCTGGAGCCTATCCCAGGGAGCATCGGGCAAAAGGTGGGGTACACCCTGGACAGGGTGCCAATCCATCGCAGGGCACAATCACATACTCACACACCCATTCGTACACTACGGACACTTTGGACATGCCAATTAGCCTACCATGCATATCTTTGGACTGGGGGAGGAAACCGGAATCCTCGGAGGAAATCCCTGCAGCACGGGGAAAACATGCAAACTCCGCACACACAGGGTCACGGTGGGAATCGAACCCCCAACCCTGGAGGAGTGAGGTGCACGTGCTAACCACTAAGCCACCGTGTGCCCCAGTGAAACATTATTTTAATGTTTTATTTTATTCATAAGCATGGATAAAATATTTAGTAATATTATCTACAGGCTGTCCCAAAAGTCTCCATACTTAAAGGGGAAATGAACACTTTTTAGCAAAATGTCTTCCAAACTTTTGCATACGGTCATAGTTTATATTATGTATATATTTTTCAGAAAAAAGCGTATAAGAACGCCTTTGACAAAAGAAGAACGCATTGAAATCATTCTCATGGCTGGATCAGGAAACTGTCACAAGGTTGCGACGGAGTTTAACAGGAAACGTGGCAAGCACATCACACACAACACTGTTGTCAAACTTATTAAAAAATTCAAAAAGATAGGAAGTGTTGCAGACCAACCGAGAAGCGGACGTCCATGAACATGAATGCTGATGAAGGCACAACCCACGTGGTCCTGGCAAACATAGTCATCTATTTATGGAAACTTTTGGGACACCCTATAGTAATAAATATCTATTAAATGGGTGTAGTCCTGTTCTCTTTGTGGAGTTTGGCGTGTTCTCCCTGTGTTCGTGTCGGGTTCCTTTGGGTCCTCTGGTTTCCTTTCAGTGTGCAAGTACATGCCAGTATTTGGCTTTGGGGTGTGTATGCATGGTGCCTGCGATGTACTGGTGAGTTCTCCCGCCTGGCACCCAGTACTCCTGGGCCAGCCTTCAAATCCACCGTGACCCTAATGAGGTTAAAGCAGTTAACAAATAAATAAATAAATGAAATATTATTATGACTAAATATCTAGTAACACAGAGAAATCATTGTGAATCTGCTGATGCTTGTTGGAGCTTGCTGTGTGACAGATCTAAAGATGGGTGTGTTAAAATATACTGCAGCCAAAGTAGCAGCTTTCCCTAATTTAAAATGACTGGACTATAAAATTTCAGTGGCAGCTTATGAAACTGAGTGAAAGGAAAAACGAGGCGAATCAGACAGTTTATGAGTCCTCAGATTTGGCTTTGTCTTGTTGGTATTTCTTAAGTATTTCTTATCATATTTTGACACTTATTTGACTTTTACTTCTAAATCTTATAGATCTTATTATCTTAGGATCTATTGTTTCAGACAAAAGATGAGACTACTATAGAGCATCTGGCAAAAAAAAAACCAACACCACACAAAATACATGAACTGATTTTTACATTCCAATTTGCATACTAACTAAAAAGCGAACATGTAATCCTACACTGTGTCTAAATTCATTTCCAATTAACTATAAAGTGCACTAATTTCACCCATTTTGATATATCCCTTTAAACATTATTAAAGAATTTTGTTTGCCGCATGTTTACACCTCATGCCTCCAGGGTCCCAGATTCGATCCTGATCTCTGTTTACTGTCTGTGTGGAGTTTTCATGTGGGGTTTCCCTGTGCCTACATGGTTTTCCTCCAGATTTTCTGATTTCCTCCCATTTCCCGAAAACATGGTGATAAGAGCATTGGCTACACTAAATTGGCCCTAGGTGTGTATGAGTATGGGAATGTGCTTTATCAACTAGTTTTTCATCCAGGGTATATTCACAGCTCACACCCAATGTTCCTGGGATAGGCTCTGGATCTACCTGCCTCCAGTTCTTGGCTGCATTTATTGACAAAATGTACCGGACTCTGTAGTGAATACCAGAAGTCTGGTTTCTGACTTTTAAAGAAAATCCTATTTAGCACTTCTGTGGGGTGTTTTTGTGTTCTCTATCAAAATGACAGGTAATTTGTAACAGTAAAAATTTTACTACTTAATTTGTCATGTCTTGTAATGGTACCATTAGCATACTTAAGAGAACGTACTTTCTCGCCTATTATGTATTTGCAGAGTTTGAGTCAGAGTGAAATTGATACTTTTGCGTGATTTGCAGTTTGGTTTCATTCAATTGAGTTTGCACTTAAAAACACAAAAAAATAAAGCACGTAAAATAAAATAATTTTTTTTTAAAAATTTGCCAAAAGAAGGTTTGGGCCAGAAGATAAACAAATCCCTGGCAAGTGCACAAAGAAATCACTGAAATCAGCTGAGCACAGAGGATGATTAATGATTAAATGATGATGCAGATAATTTAATGATTAACTATTATATTAATGTCTTAAATCATTAGTAATTGTATGAACTATATCCGGCATTTTCTTTATTTCTCACCTGGATTCTGTAGATTTGTACAGAAGAACTGCTGCAATAATCATAATGTCATTTGTGTGCTTATATCTGGACTGTTATTCACAATATACTCATATTGAACATTCTTTCAATGCACTTAGTACTGTTTGACTTGATGGGTTCCCTTTTTAGCCAGAGTTCCCTCTCAAGTTTTCTTCCTCATGTCATCCCAGGGAGTTTTTCCTTCCCACTCTCATCCCTGCTGACTTACTCATATTTTTAGTCATATTGTTGACCTTACAATTTCTCAGTTAAGTGTTCCTCTTACTGTTGCATTATACTAGAACTCTATACACAACTTTTATAGTGGATACTGAGTGTGTGAGTGAGAGAACAATTTCAGACAGCGCAACTACCTAAACAATCTTATAACTGTGAGTCTTCTTACAGCATACACATATCTTAATCCTTTAGTAGTTCCTTCAGTAGTGCGCATGCAATAGTAGTGTTGTGTTCAAGACCACCTTAGCCAATACTGAGTCAAGACCAAGGCCATAGCTAATGAAGTCCGAGTCAAGACCGAGTATGACAGTGGGGGAAGACCAAGACGAGACCAACACCACACATGCCAGAGTCCATGTCAAGACCGAGACCAGATGCCCACACGTTTTAATTTGCTGGCTGTAGTATCTTCCTAACATAATGACATTTCTAAACTAAAATAGCTCATCTACTTTGGTATTATCTTTTTGTATAATTAAGTACACAGGACATACATACTAAAGGATATGTTAAGTATAGCCCGTTCTTTAGCAAGCATACCATGTAATCCTTTTATATCATTGCACTGGGGGTTTAGAGAGCATGTGTGAAGTAAATAAAATGATACTGAGTTTGCTGACTATACAAAAGGTTAATTTTATGTTTAAAGGAATGCAAAAGCACATGTAAAGATTTGCAAATTTTAAGCACACAGCAAGTAAATAAAATGCATTAATATCTGGAATTTGGTTTGGCTCATACAACTTTATGAGACCAAATAATATCCATTACAAGTACTTGGGCTATTATTTTGAAGAAAAGAAGATGATTTCGAAGTTCTCACTTGATACTGTAACACATGCAGAGACAGATGGTGCACCCAAAATTGTACACTTATGCACCATTCTACGCCATTTTGTAGTATAAATAGTGTGATTAGTGTGTTCACACTGAAAAACCCCCCAAAACAAAGTGCACTTTAAGTTCCTGGATGAAGCGCTCATTCAAGTGTGGATTGATGGGCACTTCATGCACTCAAAGGTTGCAGTTTTCCTTATGTAGCGGATGGGGAGGGGCTATATCAGGCTCAGATGCTGAAAGGGAAAAAAAAAAGATGTTTACATAGTCAGCAGATATAGCCACAACCACAACATATTATGTTGATTTTAAATTGTACAAGCAAAATTTGCCTGCGGAGACAATCACGCCTCCGTCTGACGGTAACTGAGGTCTTGTTGGGCATAAAAGGCAGCATTAACATGAACAGTATAATGTACCAGTTCATTTTCGTTATCTGTTTCGCTAATGCTAATGCTTTATCGTGTTACGTGCGTTTGACGTAATTTGCCCTCGACAAATTAAGTCAAATACCGAAAATGTGCCATTTGAGACGATACTACCCTTCTAAAATTCATACACTAGATGGCAGAGTGTATAATGCATAGTATAAGTATATAGTGTATAGTATGTCATTTGGGACATACTATACACTATACACTAATACTAAGACGTTTGCATTTTGTACTGTAACAAGAACATTCCAAAGTAGTTGTTCATGTTAATGATGTTATGGTCTTGCGTGGTGTCCAAAAAAAATATTTCGAGTCATTGCAGGCCAAGGCTGAGACAAGGCAGAGTCAAATTTCACCTGAGTTTATGACAAGACCGAGACTATTGATGTGTGGTCTTAAGACTGGTTTCGAGTACCACAACACTATGCAAAACTTAAAACAAAGCTACATGCTTTTAAATACTGTATATATAAATCTCACATATGTGGTATTAAATATGGCAGAACTGACTTTGAATCGGGAATTTTTTTAAACAATGCAGAGTTTAAAAAATGAACAAATTTAATTTAGAATGTGCTCTGCACAGTCAACACAATGGCGGCTCAGTGTCTGTGTTGTGCTATTCGCTTTGGCTAGTTCTGCTACCTTTTGATACTCACCATACTTGATTTCATGTTGTACTTTTATCAGTGTTTTATCAGTGTTTTTTTATGCAATTTTATAAGTGTTTTATCAGTTTATTGGCGTTAAAATCATTTGCTTTGCTTCACCACGAGGCACACTGCTGGGCTCACTAACTGGGCGGCTGTGGCTCACGTGGTAGAGCGGGTTGTCCACTAATTGTAGGCTGTTCGATTCTTGGGCCACATGACTCCACATGTCGAAGTGTCCTTGGGCAATACACTGAACACAAAGTTGCTCCCGATGGCAAGCTAGCGCCTTGCATGGCAGCTCTGCTACCATTGGTGTGTGAGTGTGTGCGTGTGTGTGTGTGTGTGTGTGTTTGTGTGTGTGTGAAAGGGTGAATGAGAAACAGTGTAAAATGCTTTGTAGAACCGCAAAGGTTAAAAAAGTGCTATATAAGTGCAGACCAAACTTTGAAAATAGCATTGATTCGTCTGAGAAAAACTGCCAGAGTGATCACATGTTTCACTTCAGTGCACATTTTTCCCCTCAGTGCACATTTGGCTCATATATTTTGCATCATTGATCAACACGCCGAGTCAGAGCAGATAAAACAAATATCATCTAATCGCCGATCATCACATGCTGTATTTATTCCAGAAGTCCGATCTATAGACGGTCAATCCTCCCACCCCTAAGAGACACAGCTCTGTTGTCCACTGCATGAGTGATTGCGCTCTGTTGTCCACTCTGCTCTGTGTAAAGGGATGCAGCGATGTAAATGCATCTCCAGAAGGCACCTGATGACTGTGCAGCGAGCCCACGCTGGGCCCCTGGTGAGCAAAGAGCTCAAGGCCCACGGCACACACACACACAAACACACACACCCACACACACACACACACACAGGACCCAGGCTTGACGCAGCTCTTCACAGCACTCTGCCGCACGTGGGTCCATAGAGAGGACAGCTCACTGCTGCAGCATGCCAAAATCTAGCTCCCACTCCTCTCAACTTTGCTCGATGAAACTGCTCAAATGCTAATTCAAAGTAGGTTAACACTGTAAATCATTTATAGACCTTCAGTCTGTACATCATTTATTATTTAATATACTGAATGATACAAAATCAACAGTTGCAACCAAGAATTCTTATAACCATCATATGAAGAGAGTGTCATGGTGATGTTTTGGTTTTACTCGTGCATTTTATTTATTTTTTTCCCCTGAAGAGTTTTGAAATTTGCCATATCATAAGGTTGCCATAAGACCACGTTTTTATACGGCCTTCAGCGGGTGTGCCATGTTTCAGCTTCTGTTTGCAGCACTGCAATGCAGTCACTGATAATAACTCATTCGCACAAGATTATTTCCCCACTTTCTGTCTATACAAAACAGTAGAGTTAGAAAAGACAGCCATATGCACATCTGTAGACTTTATGTCCTTGATAAATTGATTCAATTCAATAGGTACTAACGAAGATCTCTTTTCAGCTTATTATTCTCATTATTGTATGTATTCAGGTGTCTGTCCTTCAAGTGAACCACCTTATGTGTGACTCATCTTGGAGTCAGATTAAACATCTTTTTTTTTTCCAGACCAAATGTTGGAGTCATTTGTGGAAAATTTTGAGCATAGCCCTCGTGCTATATTCCACTGCTGTCAAAATGGCCATGGGTATTTAGTAGCCTGTGTCACTGCTGTGCCATCCCTGTCTGAAAATGATTTCGTTACAACTATAATAGTATCTTAACAGTGATTTTCCTGATTGAGTAAAAACATAGAAACCGGAATAACTTAACATGTTAGAATATATACAGTATATTGAATGTTCATAATAGCACAAATCATTGTCCATGCTGATAATTTGGTCAATGTGAACAAGTCTACACCATAGTGCTTTTAGTTTTACTCATTAGTAAATGAAATCCAGCTTTAAATGGATGAGAATAATACAGCGTGACTTCAATTCTGGCACCTTCAATTGGATTTGAATTTCTATATTGATTGGACTATTTATCTTCTAATTAATTTCAGCTGGCAGCCTTGCTAGTCCAATTTCATGCTAAATCCCTGCTGTAGAGAGCTCCAGGCTTGCGAGAGTTTCCAAGGTCACAGGAATTCTGATAATATGCACAGAAAATTATATCATAGACCTTAATGGCTATGTGTAGCACTTCTGGCTGAGTGATAAAGATGGTTCCATTGTGCAGGATTTGAAGCAACCACAGATATGCGGACATTATGCATAGTTAATAAACAGCGCTGTTGAATTCTTGAGTCTGACTGCTCCAAAGGTGTTGATTAATTCTCTATAACAGCACAACTCTGACAGTAGTGCCAGTTGTAAGGCAAGTTACAGGTTTATATTAATGTGCTCATTCATAGGGAATTGTATGGTGGGTGTTCCATGTAATCTAAGCCTGATAAACAGATTAAAAAATTTATTTCTCTATAAAAAGAAAAATGTATTATTGTTGAATTGGTTATGCTTTCTGTAAGATGCTTCCTTATAGAAAGAGTCTCCAGTGTCAGCTAGAATAAGACAGAAGCTGGTGAGGAAACTACTGTTTATAGCTGCTTTACTGCAAGTGATAACTGGATCTCAGTTGTGTTTTGCGGACATTCCACAATGTTAAATGGAAGTGTAAATGGATAAAAAGCACCATGTTTCATTCTTTGAAGAATAAAATGTCATTGATGGCACATTTCCGACATTTTGATTCGTCGAAGAAAATATTGTCATTGTTGTTATCTGGTCATTTTGAGCGCATGGGGGAATTCGGTTTTCATATCGTGTCAAGGTCACTGATGTACTGAAACGGGAAAGAAAGATTTTGACATGTTTCTTCTTGTACAGTGGTCAGCTTGTAGTGCAGTTAGACACAAATCTACCAAAAACTTTGCCTGTCCTGATGAAATGATGAAGTAATACACCATAGGCGCACACTCAGATGGATATGTAATTTTATAACGTAATTAGAGGAGTAGAGACTTCTTGATGGCTGACTATTAATATAAACAGTAAATAGGATGGTATATTAAAATGGTCTACTAAAAGTCAAGTACTCTAATGAACTCCTTGCCTGTATGTGTTTGTGTGTAATAACCCAGATTTGCAGCTGTTTCCTGAATGTTCCCATCTGCTTTTGAATTGTGTGTTGTACACTGCATATGATGTGTAGATATTTTTCACTTCCACCCAAAGGCGAGCTGCACAGCCTCTACCACTAGCAAACACGTCACCAGCTACTCTTGCATATGCCTGGCAACAGGCTTTCAGTTAATATGTGATGCAGCTCTTCATGGCATGGATTTAAATGCACCTTTTTTCCTGGATTTTTCTGTTTGACTCGCATATTAAGAGTTAATCTAAACTGTTCATGTTGAGTATAGATTTTTCCATTGCATTGGCC
Source organism: Ictalurus punctatus (assembly GCF_001660625.3). Lineage (NCBI taxonomy): Eukaryota > Metazoa > Chordata > Actinopteri > Siluriformes > Ictaluridae > Ictalurus > Ictalurus punctatus. The sequence goes on along the minus strand of NC_030434.2, from coordinate 18,761,422 downwards.
TTAAAATCAGAATGACTTTGATTACTAGAAATCTTTTCAACCACACAATTCTGCTGGAAAACCAATTTGACTGGAAACACCATTTTTGTTTGTTTGATTCTGTAGTGGATTGCTGCTGTCCTGTCAGAGAAGACTTAATAATGTTCAGTTAGTCAAGTTCTGTCTTTTCAGTTCTCTAACATAAGATAGGATGGAAATGATAAAAATGACAGACTAAGAGTGTATCCATTTCAATACCCTATTAAAAAAATGAAACAACAAAAAAAGAATGTTTGGTCTGTTGGTCTACAGTTCCCAGCAACCACTGCACCTCACTGCATCATGGTCACATGACCACCTGCACCTCAATCACTTTCATGCTAACAAGTTCTTATGTATACATTAGCCACAGTTTGCACTGCTCTCCTTCTCCCAAAAGAATAAACAGTAAACAAAGACCATAATCCCAACGACAGAAACAACTGCAGAGAAAGACAAACGCAAGACAAGGAGTGCAGTTAACATGACCGTGATTCAGGTGCAGATGTTCATGTGACTGTGACGCAGTGAGGTGCAGTGGCTGTTGGGAACTGTAGTCCAGAGTTCCTTCTCTGATATTACATGACAAGTATTTTCCTGAACAAACCAGTTTACTGTGTATAGTATGAAATGACAGCTTCTAAAACTTTGAACACAGGAAATATCTAAAATGGAATCAAACCTTGACCACAGAATTGAATCTGTGTATCATTACCCCACTATTAAGAATCCTATGTTTATGGTAATACTCAGTGATGGCTGTTCATGATATTAGACATTATGGCTAGATTCAAATATCTATCGTTATCTCGACAGTGAAACTATTCAGGTTGAGCAATGAATTATATCACTGATATACTGTCTCACTGATGATAAGAATGATGTGGGGCAAACTATTAACTGTAACCCTAAGGGGCTTAACAATAAACACACACACACACACACACACACACACACACACACACACACACTTATAGGCCAAAGGGCAGCTGCATTTGTGATTTCAAATATTTTTTTTAAGTGTTTGAAGTGTGTGATGATCTACAGGGTTTGAATACTAGATACGGTAGACAGAAAGGTTGTAATCCTTTCATTCAAACTAAAAAAAACCCCCTAAACTTATGCTTCTGTCATCTGTCCTTTTGTGTAATTGGTGCTTTGATTGGACCATGTTTAGACCGTCTACTTTGCTTTCTTTCCCAAAGGCATTTTGTTAAAAAATGATAAGATATATAGTATATAATCCATCTTGTTTACATTCATTACACCTATGACTGTATTTCACGTGTGCCTTCTTGATCACTGCTGATGACGTGTTATGGATGTGTCAGTGAAGCGGGCTGAAAACTGTCATCTCAAATGGAGATCGAATCTTGGGAGTGTTTCAGACTGTTTAATCATCTGACGCAGCTGTCATTGATAGACGGCATAAGTCTACAGTCTGGGCTAGAAAGAAATTTGCACTGTGTGTTTTTCTTGTGGTTAATGATAAACAATGAAAAACTTTTGTTATTTTGTTAATAGACAAATAATGGGATTTGGATGTAGAAAATGAAACGTTATACTTTTTTGGGTGGGCTCAGCCCTGCTAGCACATTTACACCATAATAATATAAAAATTTGCATAATAATATAGGTTAGTAATTTTTTTGTCTTCTTGAAGATTTAGGGCTGAAGATTTGGTACAGGTTTAAAATTGCAGGGTCAGAGGTTTGGAGTGGCATGGGGGACTTGTTGACTTGTCTTTCTAGAAGAAATTACGAACAGTTCAGGTATCAAACAATACATGATCTCAATGCTTAAACAAATGACAAATATGCTTACTTGGTAAACAGCTCCAAGTTAGCAAAGACAAATTGATCATTTGGTTATTGAGATGGAAAATGCTTGCTTTCCTTCTGATCAAGCAGCAAGAGCTGAGTAATTAAAGAGAATTAATGAAGCTTGTTGTGGTTCTGCTGGCCATCTATCGCATTAATTTTAGTAGAGGACCAGATGATTCATCACTTTCTACAGCTCCATCATCTGCATAGAGCTGAATTATGCATTGCTTTGGTGAGAAATGTAATTTTTACCATGATTCACTGCAGCACAGACTGAAAGCGATCTGCACTAATACTGAGATTTAGCTTTTTTTTCCATGGTAAATTCTCTGTTCTCTATTCTCAATTGTAAATCTATAGCGCATATAGTGCATACAAAGTAGATTTACAGAAATGCAGATTGAAATTGTGATCCTAATGAGCAAGCCAGAGGAGATTGTGGCAACAACAACAAAAACAAAACTCACTACGACATCCTGTGGAAGAAACCTTGAGAGGAACCCATCCTCGTCTGTGTGACACCAGATAGTGGAGTTATAAATCATTACAATATACAGGTGTAGAAGAGTAAAGTCAGTCTGTACCAAATGTGTTGAAGGAATGAGCAGGTCATATGAGCAGATTGTCAATAGGATGAGCACAGGACAGTCTTTAAGATTACAGCAGCAGTTCTGCTTTACAGTCTACACTCAATTAGTAAATTATTCATGGACCAGTCATAAGATATAATGCACTGAAGTTCAGTTGTATTGAAGCGCTAGAGAAGTAATCAGGTCCTTAAATTTCACTTAGACATGTTCATATTTTATTTGGGAGCTGGTTCGTAGTAGACCCATGGTAGCCCACTCTTCATCAAGTAGTAATTAGCAGTTTTCAAAAGGCCTCGCTATGCTATTCCGGGAGCGCTGATAATTACTGTTTTGCTGCCAGCCCCGAGAGAGAAGTGTAGGGCCTAAAGGAAGCACAAACTGAAATATGTTTTTTTTCACTTGACAGGTTCTGGAGAGAAGTGAGCATGGTGTTTTTAGTAACATAGGTTACAGAGGTTAACCCTTGTGCGTCAATTAAAAAAAGTTACACCTAGGTCCATAGAGGACAAAAATGTCCACGTCCAAAAACTGTTATAAAAATAATATATATTAATTTTTTTTCCCACTTTCATTAACATTGATTTTTTTCTACCAGCATAAGTTATAATCATAATTACCAAACATTCATTCATTTTCAGAATTTTAACCCTTTAAACGCCGATTTCTTTACATAATGCAAAAATCTTCAAAGCTCAGTAATCTTCTTTGACTCATATACATGGGGTGGGATTTGTGATTTCCAGTACTATATCATTTCTTTCTTTCAAACTGTTCACACACACATACAATTTTCAGGACACACATACAGACCACAACTCTGATATCCATACAAACACACACACGGTAATATCTGCATCATTTATTCAGTTGGTCTGCAGTGCTGTATAATACAGCAGAATCAGAAAAAAGGAAAAGCATGGATTTTCCCCACAGGCTAAACCTGAGAAAATACTACACATATCAGACAATTTTTTAAAATCTCAATTGAACCCTTGTCAACAAAATAAACGCCTATTAACACAGAATGCATGATTTTCTGCTTAAACGTCATGGAGATTAAATATTGCACTTTGAATGGGTTTCAATGGGGACATTTTTGTCCTTAGCATCCTGAGTGTAACTATTTTGTGTACCTAGTTTAAAATAGATTTATGAAAGCAAATGAGGGTGAAATATTAAAATTCCAATAAAAATACACACTGTTGTTTGCATTAACACAGACAAAATGATTTTTAAAAAATTAAAAAGACAAAAATATCCATAAGGATGCACAAGGGTTAAGGTTTAGTCAGAGGTCACAACCGAACCGGAACAGAAATTTAACTGGAAGGCTTTTTCAGCGCTTTTTGAATGAGGGTTTTTATAAAAGAGACCTGAATGAATCCATTCCAGTGGCTTTACATAATGGTTATCAGGCTACATAACACCTGTACAAGCCTGTCATTCCAACTGACATAACCTTTTATAATGCCTTTCTCCTGTTTTCATCATTGTGGATGTAGAAATGAGTCATGATCAGGGGCATTAGCTGGACTGTTAATTATCTGGGGCTGAGCCCAGATTCTTCTTCATCAATTTAAAAAAAAAAAAAAGTACTTCTAAATAGTCTGTTTCCATGTATTTTTCTCTTCTTGAATGTGAGTGCTAATTGCTTTAAAAAATGTGAAAATTTAACAAAAAATTGGATTCATCATAAAGCTTGCCTAGGGTGTTATCACTGTTTTCAGGACTAACAGACTGATAAAATAACAAACTTTTTGGCTATCTAACACGAGACTAGGCTAGTTTGGTGTCGCTATCCATGGGGCAACTAAGCTATCATTGTGTGGGTGTAGCTGCTACAGAGTCATGCAAAATACGTTAACTGTCCTTATTCTCTGCTCATATCATGTTCACATAGCTTGGAACTCATATAGACATTTGCACACTTTGTTTTCCCGCTCAGCATGAGAGGGTGTTAGTGTCTCAGTTTCAATCCCTTGTTAGTCTTTAGGGTCGTGGTTAGATCACATCTTCACTAGAACGTGACTCTGACATACCAGAGGTACACTAAGATACAGATTAATTTGTCATGTCGTTTGCTACAAATTTCGACTCTTAACTTTTCATTATTATTCCTTTATTCTCCTTAATAAAAAAAAACAAACAAAAAACACTAACATTCTTGTATATTACATATTAGGCTATAAGATAACATGTCATAACACAATATTATGTCAACAATCTGTCACTTGATTCAACTTGAAATGAAAATGCATCCTTTATGACAACTAATGTGTGCTGGAATAATCCTTCATAAATGTATAATTATGGTCAGTACCCATGAAGGGTTTTTGTAGGTGTCTTATAGTCCTATGAACACTATGGAACCCTGATTAAAAAAAATTTGTGATAGTATTTATGCCTTATACTGTACACATGTACACCTGTATTTTAATATGTAATATATTGTGTTAAAACACTAATATCTATTAATATTTTACTTATTTTTTTCAGTCTTAATACTCCTTGTGAATGATATGCAGCCTGTATTGTGTTCTTCTCCACAATTGTGGTTTAGATAGATCAGGTTAAACCTGAATTGTGGATAGTAATTGCTATAAAGTGGCAACCAGTGCTCATTTTGCCCTCTGGGTTTATGGGTCTAGACTTGTATTGATGTCTGATATGAGGAACTGGAGGTACTGGAGGTAGAATTTACTCTTAGTCACTCATCACATATCATGTGACTGTACATGACAAACATGCAGATTCTGGGGAAATTTTCAGCAGTTTATAGCTTTGCATGCAGTTTCAACAGAAATCTGCTTTGTCATATTCCTCCATTCATAACAGCCATGCTTTTTGCCCCTTAGGGTAAGACTTGCATGCTCACAGTCACCTAAAGCTGCCTGGTCCTTTTCATTTCCTCCGTCTTAATTTCCCAGGGGGTAGACAGAGTGACCTAGCAAAGCCTTAATTTTTCAGAGCACTCATAAATGTGGTGTCAGTAGGGCACTGTCAAGGGCATGTTTTCAATCCATTCCTTGGGCTGACCGTTGCCTTGAGAGGTTTGTTAAAACCTAATAATGTCTCCCACAGACATGTACCTGTCAGCAGGGTTGCCCATAAAACTCGCATATCTGAGAAATTCATTCAGGTATAGCTCCATGCCTTTACATGTGGCCTAACCCCAATCTCTCAGGAACTGTAGATCTATTGCTTCTTTCATCTCAGCTGAAAACCTTTCTCCTCAGACAATATTCTTTTTATACTCCTTAAAGGTGATTTTTGTTTGATTTTTGTTTTGTGTTACATAAGGAATTTTTGTAAGCGACATTGCATGTTAGAAAGGCACAATTTAAATTGAACAATAAAAAAATAATAAAATAACATAACTTAGGACTAAAACATGATGCGATGGGATGGTATGATGCCACCCTGGAGTTTTATCAATAATTGTTTTATATTAACTGCACATCCCAAAGGTGTTCTATTTCCTTTATACAACAAAATGTGCCACCGATTATAATTTTAAATGATTAAAGAATGACCTGGAGTACATTTTGTAATTTACATTTAATGTGGCATGTCCATGAGAGAAGTTCATTCCTGTTATTTGACTAGATTATAGTTTTTTGCACCGTGCTTCTTTACTTTATTTTATTTTTATTGTATTCATGTTATCTATCTATCTATCTATCTATCTATGATCTCTTATCATATAACATATATGACATAAGATATAATCTTATCTTATAACACTAGCACCATTATCGAATTGACGGATGACACGACTGTGGTGGGGTTGATCACCAGAGGCGATGAGATTGCCTACAGAGAGAAGGTACAGAGGGTGATGGTGTCGTGAAACAGAGAATAATCTGACTCTAAACATCAAGAAAACAAAAGAACTCATTATTGATTTCAGATACAAGCGGGATGTTCATACACCACTGCATATCAATGGGGAGATGGTGGAGAGAGTGTCTAGCTTGAAATTTCTGGTCACACACATCTCAGAGAACCTCTCATGGATGATAAACATCATGGCGCTAGTCAAGAAGGCACAAAAGCAGCTGTACTTCTTAAGAAGGCTCAGGAAGGTAAACCTGTCACAACGGCTCTTGGTGTCATTCTACCGCTGCTCCATTGAGAGTGTGCTCACACATGATATGGGTGGTATGAAGGCAGCTCTGCAGCTGATAAAAAGGACTTGCAGAGAGTCATAAAGACTGTGCAGACCATCATCACAAACCAACAGTTACCTGCCCTGGACAACATATTTACCTCCCGTTGCCTGCAGAAAACACATAACATTCTCAAGCACTCATATCACCCTGCCCATCATTTGTTGGAATTGTTGCTGTCTGGAAAAATGCTACAGGTCTATCAAAACACACACCACAAGATTCATAGACAGTTTTTATCCTAAAGCTATCAACCTTGAACTGAAAACACACCCTCCCACTACAACACATCCTTGATATGCAAGGAAAAGCATTCTTGTGCAATAACATTATGAGCACTTTATTCCATTTACCATTTATGTGCAATAACATTATGAGCACTTTATTTCATTTACATGGAATATGGCCTTTGTTTGTAATATGCACTCAGTTATTCTGTAACTGTATACGTTGGCAAGTCCATAATTTCATTGTATGTTTGTGCAATGGCAATAAAGAAATCAAATCAAATAAAATAAAATCGACATTTTAGCAGCTATAAACATTTGTTCCCTCACCAGTCTATAACTTGTCATATTACAGAGAATCTGCAAAACCTTCCATACTGAAGACTGTCATGTGTCTTCAGCTTTACTTGTAACTAACTCTTGCTGTTACAAAGCACAAACACTGGAGACTCCTTCTAAAGATGCTAAATAAATTCTCTTTACAGAAAACCTAACCATACAGTAGAAACCATTTTTTAAAAGCCAGGTAGTAAAAACCTTACAGCATGGTTCAAACCATGCTGTTATAGAAAATTAATTGGTACCTACTGACCAATCAGAATTGAGAATCCAACAGCACTGTGCTCTGTGAATTCAACAGCTCTTGCTCATGTTGTTACCAACCTCTTGCTATTCTTGCCTAAGATTAGGAAACATAGCTAGGTATATTTCAACATTGTTTGGCAAAGTCAGTGTTGGAATAGACAGTACAATAGATCTGGATTTACTGAGAGTGCCAACTGCAGCATGAGGTGATGGACAGCATCTCTCTCTCTCTCTCTCTCTCTTCTGTCTCTCTCTCTCTTCTGTCTCTCTCTGTCTTCTGTCTCTCTCTGTCTTCTGTCTCTCTCTGTCTTCTGTCTCTCTCTGTCTTCTGTCTCTCTCTGTCTTCTGTGTCTTGGATTTACTTACATACCCAGACAGTGAGATTGTAATGACTCTCCATATAAAATACCCTTCACACTCTTCACACACAAGAAAAAAAAACAGAACCTTATACATTTATTTTTATTAGTTTGAAAGGTTTCTTCGTTTGCGCAGCGACACTGAAGAGGAATGAAGCATTGAGGAGGAGTGGGTGCGCTCCAAAAGAGACTGTCAAATAGGAACATCAGATGACAGCACTGCAGAAACGTTCATCATGCCTCACGCTTCCTCGCTCTGCCACTCTCCCCCAGTGTGGGGATTGCAGTCCAGCTGTTCTGCCCCCTCATTTTCTCTGATTTCATACATGAACAACTAAAGAATTTTAAAGACCCCACAGCAACCTTTGAAATTCAGTTAAGAATTCTTTTGTGACGTGCCACAAACAGTGACACTTTTCGATGGTTATTGAGAGCTTGACTTGTCTGGTGTGTTGTTGACACCGGTGCTAAATGCACATAAATTTGACTTAATTTATGGATTTTTGATTGCTTCCTTTCAAGTCATTAATATGAGAACACGGAGTTTCACAACATTTCATTAAATGTATGTATGTAATTAAAATAAATAAGTTATGTAAACGGGGGGCACGGTAAACACAGAGTGGAGCCTTACACCTCCAGCCTTACACCGCTGGTGTTGTGGGTTCAAATCCGGCCTCCTCCCTGTGTGCGCAGAGTTTGCATGTTCACCCCGTACTTCAGGGGTTTCCTCTGGGTTCTCTGGTTTCCTCTCCCAGTCAAAAGACATGCGTTGTAGGCTGATTGGCATCTCCAAAATTGTCCATAGTGTGTGAGTGTGAGTGTGTGTTCAATTTTGCCCTGCGATGGGTTGGCACCCTGTCCAGGTTGTCCCCTGCCTTGTGCCCAGAGTTCCCTGGGTTAGGCCCCAGGCTCCCCTGTGACCCTGTGTAGGATAAGCAGTATCCAGCAAAGTATCCAAAAAGGTTATCCAACACCTATCACCCATGTGAAAAACTAATTGCCCCCTTAAACTTAAAATCTGGTTGTGCCACCTTTAGCAGCAATAACTGAAGCTTAATTGGAGATCAGTCTTTCACAGCACTGTGGCCTACTCTTCTTTGCAGAACTGCTTTAGTTCAGCCACACTGGAGGGTTTTCGAGTATGAACTGCCCAATTAAGGTCCTGCCACAGCATCTTAATTTGGCTCAAGTTAGGCCCTGAAGCAGAAAAGCATCCCCACACCACACTTCCACCACCATGCTTGCCCATAGGTATGATGTTCTTTTTTTGGAATTCTGTGTTTGGTTTACGCCAGATGTAACTGTCTTCCAAACAGTTCCACTTTCGACTCATCAGTCCACAGAACATTCTACCAAAAGGTTTGAAGATCAACAAGGTGTTTTTTTTGGCAAAATTCAGACCAGCCTTAGTGTTCTTGTGGGTTAGCAGTGGATTTTGCCTCACCACAAAATGGATTCCAAAAATGGAAAAATAGTGGAGTCATGAACAGTGACCTTTGTTGATGCAAGAGAGGCCTGTAGGTCCTTCTATGTTGTTCTTGGCTCTTTTTTGACTTCCTGGTTGAGTTGTTGCTGTGATCTGGGATTAATTTTTGGAAGGTTGGCCACTTCTGGGAAGGTTCACTACTGTGCTGTTTTTCTATTTGGAGATAATGGCTCTCACTGTGGTTCTTTGGAGTCCCTGAGCCATTTCAAAGCTTTGTAACTCTTCCCAGACTGATGTACTTCAGTCATCTTCTTCCTCAGCATTTCTGGAATTTCTTTCAACTTTGGCATAGTGTGTTACTGAGTTAGACCTTTTAACCAACTTCATGCTGTTGAAAAAGTGTTAAGTGTTGATTTGATTGAACAGGATTTGCTGTAATCGGAACTGGTTGCGTCTAGTCCAGCTGAACCCCATTATGAATGGATTTCATAGATTTGGTAGTAGATAGTTTTAGTAACTATGGGGGCTAGTATATTTTCACATAGGCCCAGATGATATTGGATAACTTTTTTGCTTCAATAAATATCATTATCATTTAAAAATTGTATTTTGTCTTTCCTCAGATTGCCTTTGTTTTATCTTAAATTTTGTTTTAACTCCTGAAACAATTTAGCATGAGATATAAACTTAGCAGAAGAAAGCAAATACTTTTTCACAGCACTGTATGTATAAACATCCTTCTCTCTCTCTCTCTCTCTCTCTCTCTCTCTCTCTCTCTCTCTCTCTATATATATATATATATATATATATATATATATATACACCCACAAACACATTATATGCATATATACAGCACAACAATGAAACATATATATTTATATCTATATACAGCTAGCTATATATGTATCTGTCTGTTTACCCAAATGTCTGACCATGTAGAGCAAATATTATGACTATAAAGTAGAAATTGTTCAGATGACCTTACCAGAAGTAGACGAGGCAAGCCTAATTGTACCAGACTGCCTTTGACTGCACAACATGTCCAGGGTACAGGATCTCAGACGGGATGTCAGGATTACATTGTTAATTTCTATCTTGCTGCTGAGAAAAATGTCTAAAGGACTAGAGGTGCAAGATAGTGCATTTTATTTTTAAAGGTCTCATCAGCTAAGGCTCAGAATTTTTTTTTGCTTCAATTTTTTTATTTCACACACTTATGATTTTTTAAAAATTTAAATATGTGAACAGTACAAAATGTCTGTGCTGAAAAAAAGCTAGGTTAGATACATTGCTTTAAAGATTGCATTCTAGTATTCATTATATTATATACTCAGCAAAAAAAGAAACATCCCTTTTTCAGGAGACTGTATTTTAAAGATTATTTTGTAAAATCCAAATAAGCTTTACAGATCTTTATCGGAAAGGGTTTAAACAATGTTTTTCATGCTTGTTCCATAAACATAAGAAAACATATGCTTGTTCCATAAGTGAACCATAAACAGTTATTGCATATGCACCTGTGAAACAGTCCTTAAGAAACAAACAGTTTACAGGCGGTAGGCGATTAAGGTCACAGTTACAATAACTTAGAACACTAAAGAGACCTTTCTACTGACTGTGAAAAACACCAGAACAAAGATACCTAGGGTTCCTGCTCACCTGCGTGAACATGCCATAGGCCTGCAGATGAGGACTGCAGATGTGGCCAGAGCAATAAACTGCAATGTCTGTAATGTAAAACGCCTAAGACAGTGCTACAGGGAGACAGGAAGGACAGCTGATTGTCCTTGCAGTGGAAAATTACTTGTAACCATGTGTCCCCCCAGACGTGATTGAGAAATTGAAAATGCCTCGGTGGAAGAGTGGAGTAACATCTCACAGTAAGAACTCACAAATCTGGTGCAGTCCATGAGGACGAGATGCGCTGTAGTACTTAAAGCAGCTGGAGGCCACCAGATTCTGACAGTTACTTTTGATATTGACCCCCCCTTTGTTCAGGGACTCATTATTCCATTACTGTTCATCAAATGTCTGTGAAACATGTTCAGTTTATGTCTCAGTTGTTGAATCTTTTTATGTTAATACAAATATTTACACATGTTAAGAAATTTGCTGGAAATAAAAGCAGTTGAATGTGAGAGGACGTTTCTTTTTTGCTGAGTATATTATAAGATCATGTATTGGAGCTCATTTAGATATTTAAATCTTAATTAGCCTGCAATTTTATATTGTCAAAGACAGAACCCAGCATTAGTAGTAACACTAAACTATGCATTGCATAAACGTGAAGTGAATTAAAGATGGTTTATGGTTTGCAATATCATACTTTTATACTGAGTATTAAAATTGTAATCAATTATTCACAATAATCTTCTCCTTGCAGTGATATTTAGCTTATTATTACATTTCCTATAAAAAATGCACATAAACATTCACCATCTATAAACCTACTTCAAACAGGAATTCACACAGCTGCCCTAAATGCCAAATAGCGTTCTGTTTACTGTTTATTTCTGTTTACTGTTTATGTTTATTATTATTTAAGCATTTTTACATTTAGTTACATGTATACAGTCTCGGGAAAATGTGAGCAAATGCAGAGAAGTCTTCTCCCACACATTTTTGGAATAATTCACTATTATTGCAGCGTTTTCTCTCAGTGGACAATCACTAGTGGTCACCAGTTTTGTTCTGCAACATCTGCCTGAAATCTAAAAATTAGATTCCTAATGACTCGCACCTCCAGGGTTTGTATCCTGCCTCCGCACTGTGTGTGCGGAGTTTGTATGCTCTCTCTGTGCTTCGGGAATTTCCTCCAGATATTCCAGTTTCCTCCCCCAGTCCAAAGACATGCATGTGTTGTAGCCTGATTTGCATTTACAAATTGTCCGTAGTGTATGAATGTACACTGTGTTGTGTTGTCACCCCGTCCAGGGTGTCCCCTGCCTTGTGCCCTGGGTTCCCTGGGATAGGCTCCTGGCTCCCCTGTGTAGGATAATCGTTACGGAAAATGGATGGATGGATGGATTCCTAATAACCTCAGAGTTTAGATATGACCTAGACTCATGATCTTTTAGCTGATTGAAATTAACCTTATAATTGAATTTACTTAACTTTTTTCACCACTTATGTTGAAAGTGTGATTACCATCCAACTGTGTGTGTGTTTTTTTTTTTTTTTTTTAAACCTCTCTTCTTACTGGTGAATAACATTCATTATAAACCAAATATCTGTTTCTATGCCACTGTATAAAATGGATACATGGATGAGATATTATGTTAATTGCAATTTGAGAGAACGTATTAGCACCAGAATTAGCCTGTCCCAGCTGAGCCCTCCGTTTCTCTTTCCTCTCCTCTCTGTGGCCCTGAGGATGTTTTATGTACAGGGTGAGAAATGTTCCTCACTTAACAACTTCTGCTCATTTGGCAGCAGCAGGTGCTGCTCTGTGGGTCGCATCCGAGTGTCAGCTCAAAAATATGGCATGTTACTTCAAGGTTGTTTAGTGGAGGCCTGAATCAGCATTCATGTTGACATGGTGAATTGCATCACACTCGCATATTTTTCTCGAAACTTTGCATTTCATGAGTTCAGTACTTCGTATGCCTCCTTCCTTCCTACACAAGCTGCTTATAATTCACTTCAGACTCATGCAGCCATTTTTTAATCTTGCGATCCAAATATCATGGAATATGCCATTTATTTTGTAGTCCATCTTCAAAGCATTAAATGATACTCGGTTGAATTGTTTGCAGATTCTTTGTTGAGAATGATTTGCAAAAAGCCAAATAGGTCAGATGTACTATCATATTCTGTTTTAAAAGTGAAACAATCATATTCATATGTTTTATGGACATGCAGCTCAGTACTGAGAATGAGTTTGTATGTGTGGGGTTTCACATGTTCTAACAGTGTCCATGTCAGTTTCCTCTGGTGGGATCACTGGTTTCCTCCCACCTCCAAAAAACATGCAGGTTTATGGATTGTCAGGTCGACTCTAAATTGCTGATAGGTGAGAATGAGTGTGTGAATGTATGTTTAGTGCCCTAAGATTGACTGGTGTGCCATCCAGGATGTGTTCCTGCCTCATGCCACTTGTTCCCTGGATAGGCTCTGGCTCCAGCTTAATGTTGTCTTAATAATGAATAACATGTCTTAATAATGAATGTGTAATTTGGGGTTTTTGTACATAAAAGTGAAAATACAGGGTATACCAAGGGCAGTTATTAAAATCGTGGGAACTTGTTATTTGAAGACAAAAAAACCCACAAAAAGAAGTATTTACTGTCTTAATAAGAAAAGGTCATTGAAAACATGACTTAATATTTATTTGATTTGATTTAGATTTTGATAATTCACTGATACATATAACTTTGATAATGATGGGGTATAATTTCCCCCACTGTATTGAAATAGTAGTCTGTAGTTCCTGGACACCACTTTAAGATCCACTGTTATACTTTTTCAGCAGTGAACCTCAAGTCTATACTCTTTTATTTTATATTCATATCATATTTTGAACATGCACTGTCTTTCCATATGATGTCATTTACACATTTTTTTGTAAATCATCTACAGCACTAAGTGCACAGGCAATTTATCAGATTGTACAAGCAAATTGGGACCTTTTATCTGGGATCTCAGTAAATCAGATCACATCTGGGCCAAAGAAATGTGGAAACCTTGGAAATAATAACAAGACTGTCATTGATAGACTGTATGACTCTACAGACTAGACTCGAAAGAAATCAGTCCCAGCCTCACTTCTTCATAACAATCTGTATATATATATATATATATATATGTATATCTGCTTTAAGATATTTGTTAACAGCAAATAAACTAACGTGCATGCCAGAAATTGAACCTTATACTGATGTTTTTTTTTTTTTCTGAAAGAAATATGAGGCTTAGCCCTGTTAGCTTATGTATATCAGCCAGCCAGACCTGGTGCAAATGTAGAAACTTACCCCAAAATAGAAATCCAATTCCCAATTGGCTTATCCAATTTTAATGTTAAACGGCTCCCTGCACCTAAGCATGCACAGTTGGGTCGTGTCATTGATGGATGCAGCTTGCTCTTGGTCCTGTCCTAAAAGATGTTGTGTGTTATTGGGTTGCCAGTCCTACTTTAGCCATTTGTTTTGCCATTGGGGCTGAAAGTAGGCCAGACTGTGCCTGAGAGCACGCACGCCAAATGATTCAGCAAGTCCCCATCTTACAACAGACGCTCCAGGGTTCCTCCGGGGTTTCTCACAACTGGACCTTGATTATAGAAAAGAATTTTCTTTCTCCTCTCCTTGAACAGCTCTTTGCTAATCAGTGAGTATTTGAAGCCACTTCTTTACACCTGCAAACAGGTGAGATTGTGCATGTAATATTATCGGTAGCTTTTTATTTTTAGGTGGATGTAAATCTGGTGGTAGAAAGATCACATCTCAAAGTAGGTCTTGCAGACTCATACCAAGGTAAGCTTCGGCTAACAATGGGCCAAATATTCTTACACACACAGCAGCAGGTTTAATAGATGCTATATATTTTGCCCTGGGTGTCTAGTCAGTCCCATGAGATTTCAATACAAAGAGAGGGATTACAGGGAAAAAAAAGACACACACTGATAACTTTTGAGGAGGGGGAGGAGTTGGGGAAGAAGAGAGTGCTGAACCAGGCTAATCAGAGCGGGGAAATGAGGCGAGTCCCGAGTGGCACAGCTCCGCCTGTAGGCCAACTCGTCCTTGACAGCTCTGATGGATAGAGCTATCCGATCTCCAGAAAAAAAAGACAAAAATGCGGAGAAAGTGGCAGACACACTGCAGGTGTGTCTCTATGGGGTTCTTCCTCTGCAATACTTGCTGGATTGCACCAACAGAGATGGAGGATGAGAACAAGACACCTGGAGGAAAACAAGATGGAAGAGGTATCACTTGCTCCTTTTTCTTATGACCCTTAGAAAGACTTTTCATCCTTCTCCTTAACTGTGTAAACTCCCAGGGCCTTTCATTTCTCACTCTCACAACTACCAACCTTTATTATTTGTTTCACTGTGAATTATTACTAAATAATTCATAGCGGTTCTTAAAATGCTGTAAGGCAACAGAACAAATTTGCATTTGAAAATAAGCTGGAACTTTAGGGGGATAAAAGGTTCACATTTTTAGGGAAAAGAGTCTTCAGGATTCTTTGGATATTTAAGGTGTTCTAAGTTTGCTAAAAGCGCTACCTCAGGGAAAATCCTAATTAGCTGGAAAGGTCTCCCCCCTTCCCAGATGTCATTAAAATGTTCTGGAAAAGCTCTATAAATCTTAAAAGAATATTAAAAGATCAAAATTAAAAACCCTGGTAGACATTCAAATATTGCTAGGCAAATAAAATAAATTAAGAAACAAGCAAAACCCCATATGAACCATTAGCTAGCCAAATATTGTAATAGTCTAATAAATTAATATCAGCGAAAATGTAAATATTAAGGCAAAAAGTTTTTTTTAACATTTTATTGACATTTTCACTGGTCAACTTATTGATTTTTTAAGGTTATTGACAGGTGAGATCCAACATGTAATAGACACAGCATCACAACATGGCTGATTCAGCATTCATTTCCCATCACACCTGTCACTCTTACGTTCAATGTCACCTGATTACTGGTTGCACACACTTGGAATCAGTCACACCCACACACCAGATAACATGAACTCACACATGCTGCAAAGTGTTGCTGCAAGTATATTGCAATGATCCCAAGCCTTTGTATTTTGTGCAAGCCACCTGGTCTTATTTCTGTTTTAGTTCTCATTTTGTTCTCTGAAAGTGTGACCCACATACTTTTTTATTTATATTTTCTTGATTCTGGCTAATGTTTTGGATTTGTCTACCTGTTGTTATAAAATCAACCTGCACTTGCAACCTCCTCTGACACCTCTGACATTTAGTAGCTTATTAATATGAAGGAAATCTCAGTGCAGGTGTTTGGATAGTTAATTCTTCTGATTCTGCTAAACATCCACTTACTGCTAACAGCAACCCTCAGTTGTAGGGTTCTACATAAAACCATTGAGTTAAAATCAACTTTATTATCATTATGCATACTACACAATGAAATGAAGTAGTGAACGCTTCATATTTCACTATAAATAAAAACACATGTAACCCCCCCCCCCAAAAAAAAAACAAACAAACAAAAAAAAACCCACCAAATACAACCACAATAGCAATCTAAACCACAATATAAAGGTGCTTAAGAAGTAAAGTAGTGGTTGAATTGTAACCCACAGTTTGTGATGTAGCGCAGATCTGATTCAAGTATCAAAGAAATAAACATGAAGGTCAATAATACAGTTTATGCAAAGCTCTAAAGTGCAGAAAGTGACTGAGTGAGGGTTTGCTAGAGGAACAAACCAAATTCAATTTCATTCAATTCAATATATTTGCATAACACATTTAACAGTACACATTGTCACAGAGGAATTTTACAGAAATCCAGATGCAGATTTATATTTATACCCCTAATTAACAAGCCAGATGCAAGAGTGGCAAGAAAAAACTCCAAGACGACGTGAGAAAGAAACCTTGTGAGAAACCATATTCAAAAGGAAGCCATCCTCTGCTGGGTGACTCTTATACAATCATATACTATAAAGACAAACAGCACTAAGCATCAGTCATAGTCTTTATTTACAGCAGCAGTTCTTAGGTCTAGGTCTACAGTATCCAGGTGAGTATGCACTCAAAAAAGAACGAGTCTTGGGCATGAACTGTTTTTGGGAAGTGTAAATTTTTAGGTTATCTATGTGGGACCATCCACAGTAGCAGAATATGAGTCACAAGTTCAGAAACCTCCAAGCAGAAATAGAGCATCAGAATAAATCAGGCACAGAGAAGACATAGCCATAGAACTGTGTCGGGATCAGGAACTGACATCACATCAGGCAGCAGAAGGACAAAGGAGTACAGCTAGACACAGAGAAAGAGCAGATTATTAGGTATGAACTTATCCTACAGTGGATATACAAAATCAGTAGACCCCTTATGTTTAAATCGTTTTTATCTACGATCACAACGTATCACAGAATGTAAGACCAGGAACTAGGCATATGTAGCAGCAGTAATAATGAATTCCTCACCAACATTTTATGTTTCTTATCTGTGCCACATCTTAATCATTTGACTCTGGAAAAATCACAGAGATTCGATGAGGTGAAATCCAATGGCATGAGCTAATTCTTTTTCTGTCACACGCTACAAATCAGATTTGCTCCACTCAATTTCATGCTGAGGTCAGATCCAAATGTTTTTATGGCACTTGTCATGGCTGAAGTTAACACCAAGGCAACATGGGAGGCCAAAAGTTTACAGCATCACCATATCACAGTCTTTAGATAATCTGTTATTAGAAAATAATTCAGGTTATATAAAATAGAAGGAGGATATACATCTGGAAAACAATTTTTTTTTTTTTTTTTTTTTACAATACACCATAGCTCATGGATGGGATAAATATTAATTAATGCCAGCATTTATTATTGACTTATTTGGTTCATTATTTTAAAGAATACATCAATTAATGTATATAGTATAGTGAAAGTTATGGTACTATGTAAGGAATAAAATATGATGGGGCTTCTTGTCAAATGCCTCACCACCCCATGGTTGATTATATTCCTATATTCACACATCCCGAAGTGTCTTATTCCTTTTATACAACAACAATTTGCCAATGATTGAATTTTCATTTATTAAAGAATGATGCAGTATACGTTTATCTACTTATGCATTTAAACGTTGTGGAACAAGTTAGAAACTAAGAAACAAATTAGTTCCTGTTATCACTTACGTTATCGCAGATATAAACAGTCATTGTCTCAGGTTCTCTTGAAGTTAATGCAGCTTGTTACAGGTAAAGTAAGTGTCTTGGTAGACATTAAAGTCCTTTCTGTGGTGGAAAACTTCAGCTTAAAATGCTGACACTGGAGACTCCTTCCAAAAATTTTAAATAAAAGTCTCCTTGAAACATTCACCATATCTAACTATTTATAAATTTTTCTTTATAAAATAAGAACACATTTGTTAATCCATTTATTACTAGACTTCCACCATGGAAATCCTTTTGTAAGGTGTTACCATAGAAACAATAAGGTAGTCAAATGAGTGCATTAATATAAAGCTTGCAGAATGAACAAATTATAACAAATATGAACCACATATTCACTATGAGTCATTCACAACCTCTATTTCAAAATTTAACCAATTTTCAATTTGTACAACACTATACTTGTCATAAATCTGAATCAGCTCAGTGTACTGATGGCCTTTTTTTTTTGCAGCACTTTAGCCATTACATTAGGCTGGCTACTGAGCAAACTAACTGGATCATGTAGTTTAGGTTTTTTTCAGCTCAGCTAGAATTTTGCCTTTCACCATACCATTGTCGCTGAATAGAGACTCACACACTGTGTGACATTTTTCTGTTGCAGGATTGACCTCGGTTCTTATCCTTCACCTTCATCGTACCTGCTGAGTAAGCTGTTGGGAAGGAATTGGCTCACTAGGAAGAGTTTTCAGCATTTATTCTGCACCTCAAACCTATTCAAACCTCCTTGTATCTATGAACTGTGTTTCTGTGAGCTCTGTAGTCCTGTGTGGATGTCTGTAATCAGTAGTAGCTCAGTGGCTAAGATGTTGGACTACTGATAAGAAGGTCATGAGTTCAAATCACAGCAATGCCAAGCTGCCACTGCCACTTGCTCATTTGTATAAATGAGTTAAATGTAAGTCGCTCTGAATAAGGTCGTCTGCCAAATGCTGTAAATATAAACTGGGTAAGCTTGCAGGATGAGGTTGCCTGTAAGAAAATGACAGCCACTTCCATGGTCTGCTGCCAAGAGAAACAAATGTGGCCATAAACACTTAGCACTTGAGCAGGTTTCATGAGCTGTATTTGCATAGTTGTGGGGGAGATGCAGAGTGAAAATATTTAGCCACATGTAATCAGAGCATCTTAGTGTTGAGAGCAATTTACTCTCACGGCTGGTTCATCACACAGAGAGGTAGGTGGGTTTGAGTTTACATATACGCAGGCATGTTTGTGTGTGGGAGAGTCAACTTAATCAGCTTATTAAAGGAAAGCAAGCCTCATATTGTGAGACTTTGGAAATGAAACAATTATCAGTTTCACTGGAACATTGAAGATTGAAGAAAGCAATGGTCTTTTCCTTTATAGAAGGTTATACTGGACTAAATACGCTAAATTCCAGTCCAGGGTTATTATAACAGCTTTTTGTGACTATGTGTTAGAGCTTCTTTTATTCTGTATGTGGATTAGTTTTATAGTTGATACACTATATGGCCAAAAGTATGTGGACACCTGGCCATCACAACTAGATGTGCTTACTTACTTTCCAAAACAGTGAGCATTAAAATGGATTTGGACTCCCTTTTGCTGTTGTAATAACCTTTGCTTCTCTGGGAAAGCTGTGGCTGTGGGAATTTGTCCATTCAGTCAGAAGAGCATTAATGTGCTCAGGCACTGTTGTTGGGGGAGGGGGCCTGGTGCACAGTCAGGGTTCCAATTCATCCTAAAAGTGTTCATTGGGGTTGAGTGCAGTGCTTAGTGCAGGCCACTCAAGTTCCAACATCAGCAAACCATGTTTTGATGGACCTCGCTTTGTCCACAGGAGCATTGTCATGATGGAACTGTTTTGTGTCCTTTAGTTCCAGTGAAGGTAAAGCATAATGCTAGAGCATACAAACATTCAAAAACAATTTTATGCTTCCAACTTTGTGACAACGGTTTGGGGAAGGTCCACATATAGGTATGATGGTCTGGTGTACACATACTTTTGACCAAATAGTGTACATTAGGTATGACTTCCAGTTTATGATACAATATGAAATATAAAATATGAACCAAAAATGCAGAGCTAAGAAAATGCATGTATAAATCAAAACCAGTTTCTCATTTAAATGCTGTTGGTATCAGAGCAACACACAAAAACGCAAATCTCAATTATAAATATATCCATGATTTCAAGGAACCTTTTCTTAGTAAGAGTTTAGTAAATGTTTTTTTTTTGTCTTCATCAAATGACTTTAGTAATTTTTTTTGCGTTTGTTTTGGCTTTAATAAATGTTTTTTGCCAAAAACAATTTTAATACTTGCACTTTAAATGTCACAAATAATCATCCCAAATTGCACATTCATTAAGGCGAGTTTGGTTGCTCATGTGTAAACCTAGTTATTAAATCAACTTTTTTTTTTCCTGGTGTCATCAAACTTGTACTCCTTTCTATATGCACAGAGCTTTATTAAATTTGGGCGTGACTATAATTTTGTTGTTTTGGTTGTCTTGGCTCATGCAGTGAGTGGCTCTTCAAGCCTGGACCTGAAACTAACTATGATATTTGGATCTCCCACACCATCAAGTGATCAGCTTCAGTAATTGCTTTAACCAGGTCCGGGTTATGGTGGATCGGGAGCCTTTCCCGGGAACACTGGGAGTGAGACGGGATTTCATCATAGCCAATTCACATACCGGCATGTTCTTGGAACGTGGGAACATTGCAAATTACAACTGACAAAATGAACATTGTAGTTGCATTTGCTTGCATATTCACTTTGGTATTCATAGTAACTACAGAGGCTTGTGTATAGTAAATAGCTACTAACACAGAGAATTCTCAATGGATTATGTTTTATTATATAAGTGCAATGTCCAGTTATGTACTAAAGAGAAATTAAAAACACATAAGTGCCACACACACCGAATAACAAAAATACAGACATGGAATCTGATGTGACTGTTCACACTGAGTCACAAGTTAATTTCTAGAAAATGTACAATTCCGATTTATTATAATGTTTCGATTAATCATTTTAATACGTCTTGAGGTATGCCTTAGGTAACTTCTGATTCCATGTGCATGTCTGTCCTTCAGAATGAAGAATCTTGACAAAAATAATCAGATTTGTGCTGCCTTCTGAACACAGCCAGCGTTTCTTGATAGCTTGAGGTTTTTCTTCTAGAAAACGTCTGGGTTATGCACGTAACCCTGTTCCCTGAGAAGGGAACTCAACGGTGCGTGAGCTCCACGCTGTGGGCGATTCCCACAGCGTGGAGCTCACGCAGCATCTCGTTCCCTTGTAACTTCTGTGTACGTTAGTCTGTAGAGCACACTTTATTTCTTGATTCAAATCTTTGCCAACCGAACCTAGTAGTTAATGAGCATGTGTTGAATCACTAACAATATTCTTATAACAACACAGAATAAAAGGCCTGCGGGAAACAGAGTTTTGTATGAAAAGCATGTCCACGACCTAACCCACTGCTGTTGAGTGATTCGTGTGAATCACCGAAGGAGAAAGTATTCTTTCTTGCATTTATGAATATAGTTTCTTCCCTGAGGCAGTCAAGCTCCTCAGCACCCTGCTGAACCCCAGCATACAACTCAACTGAACAGAACTAAACTAAACCCCAGGACCACTATCAACTCTGTTCGCATCTACTTTAAGAAACCGTAAATATGTTTCACCAAAACAACATGGAAATGTTTTTTTATTTATTTACTTGCCTAGCATTGCCGCTTCCTGCCAGATTAAAAACAGTAAAAACAGTCAGTCTGTGTATAGATGTCTAAAACCTTGCTAGCTAAGTGTGATTTCCTCATGTACTGAATGTCAAGCTATGACCAAGTTGTTAAATAGCCATGTGCCTTAGTGAAATGGACATGAGCCTAATCAATTCATTTTGTAATAAGATACTGGCCGTCAAAATGTCAGTGGTGCTCCTGGGCCATAGTCAGACCGGAATCTTTTTTGAATGCAATTTCTCCCTTTTCATTTATTCATTAATTCATTCATTAATTCATTCAT
The DNA here is from genome assembly GCF_001660625.3 of Ictalurus punctatus. NCBI lineage: Eukaryota > Metazoa > Chordata > Actinopteri > Siluriformes > Ictaluridae > Ictalurus > Ictalurus punctatus. The sequence continues at coordinate 18,739,357 of NC_030434.2, read as the reverse complement.
TCATTCATTCTTTTATTTATTTATTTATTTATTTGTGTGAGTGTGGGTTGGGGGGGGGTGACACCAGAATTAAAAGAAAGAATTGAATTGAACTTTCCTTGTGATTGAGATACATACAACAGAGATTCATATTTCAATGCGGGAAAACAATAAAAAATATATTTAGTAAGACTTTAAAAATATCCTCACATACCATTTTCATGTCCTTACAGATGTTTTGCTATGTGCGTCTCTCTATATACTGCTTATGTCTGTTTATGCAGTTTTGGAACAGCATGGCTATGGGCATTTTATTCCACCACCTCACCACCACTTCCCGAGAACTCCTCCTACTTTTATGGATAACATTATGAGATGAGTAGTGGCCCAGGACACAGATAGTCTGTGGGTTTGTATTTCTTACCCTGCCATGCTATTTTATCTAGTGGAAAAGCAATCCACTAGATAATTCAAATAATTCTCACAGGTTTAAGACGCATTATTTGTCAGCGCAATGAGAGATTTATATATAGTAACCTAATTCATTAGGTCTATTCGTTAGAACAATCCTTTCGGTTTATAAGAGAAGAATGCCTACAACTGATCATTATGACAAATGGTGAGTTTTTTTTTTATATCAAAGAGGTAAACAACATAAACATACCAGTGGCTGTCATTTTTCACCATGTTTATTCCACACATGATACAGTCCATGCCCAATTATTATGTGAAGCAATATGGGACAGAAGTCTTTTTAGATTCTATGTTTATTATCACTTTGAATGGCATATTGTGGTAGACTGGCCATCATGTATGTGTTATGCTGGAGAAAGAATGATATAATGCCTATGAGCCTAGGTAACATTAAAAGCACAGTGAAATTGGGTCCTGATCAGAGCAGGGAAGAAACAAACAAACAAAAAAACCCCACAGAAATGTTGGTGGATGGAACGGCTTGATGTTAACAGCATAGATGATAAAGCATGTACTGGTTAAATCTATATTTTTATACATCATGAATTGACCTTGAGTGACTATATTTTAAAAAGGAAATTCTATTAAAATGAAATGTAGGCATTATGTTAGCTAGCTAATTTTTTTTTTTTCACACATGCACCAGTATTTGGGTGTCAGTGCTACTGTACTTAAGAATTAGCACCAAAGAGACTACAGTAGTCCTGCCCACTGCTTTCTGTCGGCTCTCAGCTAATGTGCATCTTTCACATCCTGCGTCCTTTCTGTTTCAGTGAATTCCATTTTCCACACAGAGATTTTTATTTACATTCAGCTTCAGCTGTCTCCCATAACACAGTGGGGGTCAAATATCATAAATGATATGAATAAACCATAAATATTGGCACCTCTGGTCCAGTTCATCTCATAGTGAGCTGTCTTCAACAGATGGGATAGGGTCACTCACACTCAACTCAGTTTCTATTAGGAAGTTGATTAGGAAGCCCAGCTGCACTCTAAAATGTAATTAGCTGACTCGATTCGAAACACACAGAAAGTCATTGCCTTGGAAAAATTGAAGTAAGGGAAGCAGGATCGAGATTTTGTGCCAGATAATGAGTTTGAAAGTGGTTTGAACTGGCTTTCCTATATTCTCTTCACAAAAAGCAGCATGGTGTGTAATTTCCTTCCATTTTGTCTGCAGGAGATAAAGCAGTGATCTTTAGAGTCTGCATCACACCAATGCTCTTGTGTCTCAAAACACTGAGAGACTCCATACAGAATTGCTGAAGACGTCACAGCTCCATGAGCTGATAAAGATAGCCAGAAAATGCAAGAATGGGGTATGGGCACTGGCCAGCAGCTCGCTGGAGAGGTTATCTGAAGTTTGCGCAGTTTCCCTGCCACTGCCTGAAGGATTATTTTATCTCAGATGAGCATACAAAGGAATACTTGTGGCTTATCTTTGGAGTCCAGCCCTAAGGTACACAAAGCAGCAACTTAAGGGTGATTCCATGATTGTGGTACTATTTAGCCCTTATCAACATGCTCTTAAAATGGAACATGGGAAATGGAAAATTTGAATTTTTTGGTGATTTCTCAACACTAAATCAAAGAAAACTATTCCAAACATGGGTTAGCCCATCTCAGGCAACATTGTCTCATTTTTGTAGAAGGTTTCTATGTTGAAACTGGCTACATCTTGTGAGTAACTGTTGAAAGTCATGGGGTTGAGTTTACAGCACAGAATTAGCAAATACACAATATATGACTGACTAGCATCTTATTTAATAGCACATGTAAATCTATCATTTATAATCAGGGTGAGCTTGTTCATGTAACAAGGTTAAGTGAATGTGAACAAAAAATGTAGAAATTTCATAACCTATAATGGATGAAACATTCTAATGATTTCAAAGGAAACATTTAGTTATAGTGAGCTGGGATGGTTAGATGTGCTGTTTCTAAGTGATATAGAAAGGTTTTATTAATGTTTTAAATTATTTCTCTGGACTATGCAGATAGGCTATTGTGAAGAACACTTTACCTGTGTTTAAAATGTATTTACATAAACAGTAATATCAGTGGGACACAAATGGCACCCCAGTCATGGAACCGCCCTTAAACACTCAATCAGGGACAAGTAGCTGTGTGTGTGTGTGCGTGTGTGTGTGTGTGTGTGTGTGTGTGTGTGTGTGTGTGTGTTAGTTGACTATTTCTAAAGAACAAAATGAGGTCATAAAAAATGTTAAGAAATTGGTGTAGATAAAGCCATAATGGCTTTCTTAACGCAGGAATGTAAAAGCACTCATTTCCAGGTCTGTAAAAAAGAAAATTCAAATTAAATTTGTCATTAGAGATTAGAAAGAACATTATCATGGAACACTGTCATGCATCAGCTCAGTTTAAGTGATGAAGTGAGGACATTTCACCAAAATATGGGCACTGAGCATTGAATCTAGCTAATAACTGGGGCTAGCACGTTAGAAAGCTAGCACGTAGCCGCTATAGCACAATGTAAAGGTTAAATGATAGCAAAGGTGATGGAAATATCAGGTTTTTCCTCAGATATGTTGGTAAATTACTAACAAAAAGGTACACGGTTAGCATCAAACATCTAAACATGGTTGCGCTAACAGGAAAAACACAAAATGAACTTACTAGAGGAAAATTAAAAGTGCTGTGAATTTGTCTTGTAAGCACAGTGAACACAACACTGTATTTGAATGTAGCATCAGGCCTGAATCTAAATTTTCAGCACTAAACTTCAATACATAGCACATTTTTTGTATTCCCTTTTCATTATATGGCTCATGGTCTTTAAATCAACACATAGTAGTCTAAAAAGTTTTAAAAGTCCTGAAATGGCCTCCAATTGTTCTTTCCATAAAGAAATCACCTGAATCATGCACAAGATTGAAATAAATATAAAAAAAAAACCCCAAAGACTCTGAAAAGGAAAGGGTGATAAACTAATGAAAGGGCTAGAAAAGGAGAGTGAACATTAAAGGAAAGGGATTAAGCTTTATTGATTTTATTGAGTGGCCCAGCAGCAAGCAGCACAATTGTTGAGGTCGTTCTAATGATAATGAATGGAGTGCACACAAAGCCAAAAAAATGATGAAATGCTATATTTAATCCTCTAATCTTTTATCAATGCCCTGTCACAGTCACGGATTATGAAATGTGTCATAATTAGAACATCCTCATGACATGAGCTATCTCCTGATATGTCAGTGTCTCCTACATCAGAAGGAGATGATATACTGTAATATGCTCAAACATAAGTACCTGTTTACATTTCATGTCTGCAAACTCGAAATCATGAATGCTGTAAGTTTGTGATGCAATGTCACTGTCTTTATCTGTATCTGTACTTGGATTTAACCCCGATGTGGCTGTGGCCTAAACCCAAGCATTTTTAAAAATTAAATATGAACCCTAACATTAGACCACTATACCCCAGAAACACTGGAAAACACTGGGGAAAAAAATCCAGAAGCAGAATTGTTAGCATGGTCCTTGAATTCTGGCTTTAACAGTTCCTCAGCCTCAGCTATCACTCAAGTTCATAATTGGTCTCAACTAGAGAGGTGCATATTTCTTTTAATCCCAGTCACACAAGTGAGTGTACCTGTTTTGTACCTGTCTAAGATATTTTCCAACAAATATAGTTTCCCAAAATATTAACAAATTAGTAATCTAATGTAAACCAAAGCAACCCTGAACAGGCAGTTACTAAAGATGAATGAATGAATGCTGTAAATGCAGTGGGCAGCATTGCATGTTCATGTACATATTAATGAATATGGCCTTTTGTTTGTGTCATGAGCATATTTGAGCGCTTGCTCATACCCACATGAAGATAAAAACCTCCAACTTCTAGACTTTTTCTTATGTCTCACAGGTTCCCAGGTCCTGTGCACACCTCTAGCCTAAACCTGATGCCATGTGAGATTTTAAAGCTTTCTTTAAAAAATACAATATTCATATATGTATGGATGTTAATTTAAATTAGTGTAGTGGATTAAGGATTGGTTTATCCCTAGAATACACATCCCTAGTTATGGACACAATATTTATGAACATGGTTTGGACTGTGAGCTGTGTTTTTAGATTTTTAGACTTTCTTTTTAAATAACCACTCATTAATCTGAGATATTATTTTAGGAGCAGTCATGCAGGGCAAATATATTTTAACTCACAGGGTTAACATTAGTATTTTAATGAGCTGGAGAGAGAGAGAGAGAGAGAGAGAGAGAGAGAGAGAGAGAGAGAGAGAGAGAGAGAGAGAGAGAGAGAGAGAGCGAGGGATGCTGAGCATGGCTAACCTCCTGTGCCGGAACCCTGCAGTTTCACATAAACGATCCTGTCATGGAAAACTGTTTGACTTCTTAATAAACCAATGAAGAGGATAGTGTAATAGACCATAGTGTGATTAATATGGATTTGTCTGTGCCAATCTGTTGTTAATTAAAACATTAATATCATTGTTGGATGCCATCTAAAGAAGATTAGATGATTCTGTTCCAGTCTTTTATTTCATTAGAAATGAATGGAAAGAAAGTACATAATTTATGTATTCTTGTTAATTACAATGGTTTCTATCTAAATACTAATGTAGTTATTTAAACGACTTCAATTAGTACTTTCTTCATTCATTTCTTTCATCCTTCATTACTTATTGATGTGCTATTATCATTCTGTTAAATACTGGATGACAACTGTAATGTGAAATGTTAGATCTTCCAATACATGTGAATACTGGTCCCTGCACCTCAAAGTTGCAGGGACCCTGGTTCGATCCTGAGCTCAGAGTTTCTGAGTACGTTCTCCCCGTGTCCATGTGGGTTTTCTCCAGGTTCCCAGCTTTCCTCACACATTGCAAAACCATGGCAGTAGGTGAAGTGGCTACATTAAATTCTATATCCTGAATTGATATATTTCTGTAAAGCTGCTTTGGGACAATGTCCATTGTTAAAAGTGCTATACAAATAAACCTGAATTGAATTGAAATGTGTGAATGTGTGTGTGCATGGTGCCCTGTGATGGACTGGCATCCCATCCAGGGTGTATTCCTGCCTCTCGCTCAGTGTTCCCAGGATAGGCTCCGGATCCATGACCGGGATAAAGCGATTACTGAAGATGAACAAAGGAGTAAATAATAACATTTTATTATAGAAGTACCTTTCAGGGTACACAAGGATACAGATACATCACAGATAATAAAAAGCATGTAATAATAATAGTTGTAAGATTTTAGTAAAGGAAAAGGTATAAAAACAATGATCATAATAAAAGTAAGTGAAAACGAAATCAAAATGTGTGTTTACACAAGCATGAGATAAAAGATAAGGAAACTAAGTATATTGCGCAATAAAATATATGTCCTCATCATGTTGTGAGTGGAAACACAACATGGAAAATGTTTGTAGTTGTTTATTGTTTATATCAGATAGAAAGTCTTATTACTACTTAATGTAAAAAAATGACTTCTGTGGCAAAGTGTAAAAGAAGTGCATGAAGAAGTTTCCTCTTTAAACTGTGTACATGCTCATATAGCACGCTGAACATCTCTGGGGCTGTGAGGCGCACCGACACCTGCCTTCATTTTTCCCACCAAGCTCTGATGACTTTTATCTCCGCTCCATGAGCGACTCCATCCATCAAGGCAGATTTTTATCTCCCGTAACGATCCCTCGTCTCTAAGCCTGTCTGGGCTCTAATGGGGGGGAACTCAGATGGATTGGAGGTGGGAGACCGACGACAGCTCGGGGGCAAAACCATTCACAACCTTCCGTCTTGTTTGTGAAAATTGGTAGCTGCTTGACCGTGTTTAAGTTTAGTTGCCGTTGTTATTGTCTTTTTTTTTCTTTTCTGAGAAACAGCAGCAATCAATGTTGTGTGTCAGTTTCGTGTGCAAATTGGTTCATTATCTCCCTTGCTCATGTCAAAGAAGCCCATTTAAGAAGGTTAATAATGTGCTTTGACTTGCTTTTGTTATTTTTTTCTGACACCTGGGAAGTATTGTTAAAGTTAGTCACATTACAGTTACATGGTTAGTCACATTGCAAATTGACTTTTACAAAAAGTTTACGTGCAATTTTATTTTTTATGAAAATTCAATGAAATGATTATGACTCATATGCTCTTATATGTTGTTTTATGGCAAAATTTAAGTATATCCTCATGCTAGTACAACTAAGACAGGATCTAAGAATACTATTGATAACTTTTAGTGCTCATTTAAGTGCTTGGTGAAGAGCTAGGTCTTTAGTCTTTATCTGAAGAAACACTGAGAAACAGTGTTTAACGCTTTGTAGAACCGCTAAGGTTAAAATATACTAAATACAGTAAGTACTGACCATTTATTATTTACTACAAATACAGTCAAGCTAAAATCCTCCTGGGAGGTTATTACAGGCCGAAATAAAGTAAAAATTAAAGGATAAAAAAAGATTAAATTAATACTAATTCAAGTGCTTGGTGAAGTGTTCAGCTGCCTTGTGATGGAGCATGTGTATCAGTTTGAAAAGATGGTGGCTTCCTGGATCTCTGAGTTAGACTTCACAAATGAAGGTTGTTAATTCTCATATGATAGGAAGAACTAGCTAGTGGGTGGGAATTAGCAGATGACTTAAATGGGAGAAAATGGGGTAAAAAAAAAAAAAAAAAATTGTACCAAATCAAAAAGATACAAATTCACAATAAATATAGGAAAATGAAGTAAATGTGGATTTCAGGACATAAACTAGGTATTGAAACTGCCACAGTGATGCTGATATCATGTAGAATCTCCCTGTCTGCACTGATCAGAAACCTTTGCTTGTTCTTCCTTACATCTGAGTCCTGATTGTCATCCTACGTTAAAACCATCAATAAATTTCTGGCTTTAAATCCGTCCCTAAAACACCACCTAGTGAATACTTTTCTCAGAAGAACAGTAGGAAGTCATCCTTCGTCACACACACTGTGCCAAACCGATTAGCTGAGATTTAGAGGTGACCTTGGATAAACAAATCCTTGCAGTTTTACTTGTACAGATGGTAAGATTAGTCAGATGTATTAAACTTTAAAAAAATGTTTACAGTTTAAAGGCAGATGCAGTTTTGTTCATACAGCCACCTCCGAAAGTATTATATGGGCAAGGCCTATCCTTTTGTTTTTGCTGTAAACCACTGAAGATATTTGGGTTTTGGATCAAAAGATGAATATGACATGACAGATCAGACATTCAGCTTTCATTTCCTGATCTACATCTAGATGTTAAACAACTTAGAGGTTGACACCTTTGGTGACAGGCCACCCAATTTTTATAGGAATATAGGAAGAGTTATTTTCTGTCATCAACTGCTATTGTTTTCCTTGGCTGACCTGTTTGAAGTCAGTTTATTACTATACCAGATTTCCCCTCTTTACTCAGCTTCGAAATGGCTTGCTTTTTTTCTCCCATAAATAGCTCTCTGCTCTTCTAGTTGGTTTATCCCTTTTAACAACAAATGTAGTCTTCACAGGCAAAACTCCAGCATCAAACATTCAGAGCTATTAATTGTTTAAACAATTAATTTAACAGGGCATGCCTGGGCACGAAAAAACACCTGTCAGTCACATGTTCCAATATTTTTGATCACTTGGAAAAATGGGTGGTTCAAACAAAAGGTGCTAAGTTTAACACATCTAGATATAAATATCAGGAGCTGAAAGCTGAAATTCTGATCTGTTGTCTTATGTTCATCTTTTGATCTCAAACCCAAATGTCTTCAGCGTATAGCAAGAAAATAGAATTGACCTTGCTGTTCCAATACTTTTGGAGCATGCTGTGTATCCTGTTCATATCCATGTATCTCATATCTCCTAATCAGACCTGTATTGTTTCAGAAATCATGTATGTATCAGTTGCATATCTAAATCCATATAATCTATGTAACCAAGAACAGTAAATCTGCCTCAAACCTTTCACTTTGCTCTCAGTAGACAGCCTAATTGACCTGGTTGCATTGATGCATCCCTCACGTGTTTAAAGCTGCCCTGTTCTCCAAATGTGCCACAGCAAGTAATCAATGATGGCTTGGCTGGATATTAACAGCCCCTCACAGGACATTAAAATGGATTTCTAATTAACCAAAGCTTTTATTCTGGAAAGCCATTAAGCACATGGCACAAAAGCATGAGGAAATTCTTATGGTAGCAATTTCACTTGACAAAAGATGGAAAAAGTGAGTGCCGAGCTCATCATGCAGCCCTGGTGACTGAACTAATTGTAAAGTTCCCTGCAGATGAAAACCGGAGCCCATTAAGAGGAACAAAAAAGAATATTTTCTCTTTTTCCTGATTGAATAAACCATTTAATAAATCACTTTTTTTTTTTTACAATGAAGATCTAACTGATATACAGTAGATTTATGCAAAATTTGTTTTGCTTTATTAACTGAATAACAATTCCATTAGTATCACTTTGGTTAGATGAATTTGATGAAATATGATGTGACTCAACACAAGGAGCCATTATTTCTTCCATCTGTGATTTTCACTTCCCTTCTATTTTCCTACCAGTTTCTATACAACCACTCCTGCTTTATTTTCTTTTTATAGCCCTTTAACTGAAATGCAGGCTGGTGATATAGCTGTGCCTGTGGAGAAGGCCACCATCCTGTAGATCTGTGGAATGTGTATGACAGCAGGCCTCATGGCTCAGAGCTCTGAGGATAGCCAGAGGTCAGCACCACTGCAAAAACATGTCACTAAAAAACACCAGCCTGTCTGCTCAGGACTAACTTAAGCTTTAATTTTACTTCCTCACACAGATACCAAAATATTTTAAATGGCCACTGTAATTATACAATGCACAGTAGTTGTTCCTTATTATAAGCCCATACACTGGAGAAGCCTGGTGCACATTTCCTATGCCATGGTATTTATAGTGATAGTAATAACTTTGGTTAGCATACAGATATAAACTATATGTAACACAAATAAACAATTTCAACATCTGTAATTTTATTTTTTTAACCAGAGAAAAGCTTGAGAGAAATTAGAAATATTATTTCTATTTTCATTCGGTTAAATCTTGTTTTTATTGGTGAATTTGAGATTTTCCAGTTTGTTTACCACCTTAGGGATGGCCTACAGTGTGTGATGCAACACCCCAACTCTCACATTAGAATCTAACAAAATATTTATCTCCTGCAATTATTGAAACATCCTATTTTATCTGTATGACAACTGCATCTTTTATTTGCTACTTTTTTGTTTGTTTGTTGATAAAATGCCACTTAAAGGTACAACTACAAAATATTTTAAAAGCCTGTGGCTTCAAGAGCCATTATCCAGTTTGTTAACTTGTGTGGACATACTCATAGTGTGAAGCATGAGAAAAATAATATGACACATGGGATCAGGTCATTCTGACAAAATCAGAATCACTAGATTCCCAGGAAACAGTCAACATTTTAGCGTGACTCATGATAAGTCATCTATGCAAATGTCTATACATGGACAATGTAGCATACTGTTTTTGGGAAATAAGCTTTCCAATAATATATGATTCAATATGTAAACGAGTTAGTATGAAAGTATAAAAAATGAATCATTTATATCAATAAGTTGTCATTTATTTTTGAACATGTTGTGAAAGTGTGAAAGATACTGATGGAAATTGCCCCTAAACATTTTATTTTATTTTCTATTATGGCACCAGGCCTTAATTTGTTTTCACTCGATCTGACATTGTGATACCTGCCATCCTTATAATTATATCTGGCAAAAAACAGAACTATCACACAAATATGTTTTTAAATTTAATTTAAATTTGACAGCCAATTCAATCTTTGTGTGGTCATACTTCAGTGCTTATACCTGCACTATATTTAATGACTATTTAAAATTCTATCCATCTGCCACCTTGTGTCTCAGTCTCAGTCACTGTTTTAACATTTTTACCTAATGCTCTGTGTTCAGAGTCCCCAACTTAAGTCCAAAGGTTACATCAATGTTTAAGTGTTGAAAGTTGGTTTATATACATGGTTAAGTTGAGTTTTTGGGCTTCCAGATGAGCAGAAGTATCCAGGATGTGGGTTTTAGTAGCATCAAGACCATCACCTTTAAAGACACCACCTTAAAAGACAACAACCTTTAAAGACCACCACCTTTACAAATGTAAACAGTGCTTTTCCAGTGATCTTGGAAATTAATCCAAGTGTTTGGAAGGCCAGACCTTTTGTGCTTTGGTAGAGCAATGGTACGATAGGTTCTGGAATAGTTTTGTCATGCAGACTTGGCAACTCTATACCCATTGGCCTTTCTACAAAATTATAAAATTTAATCAAGCCATATTATATTTATTCAGGTATTTACTTTTGCCCATTTCAGTCCACCATCACTTACATAATCTTGTGAAGCGTATTCGGTTTTGTGAGCAGCTCACTTCTGCTGTTAGAGAACAATCTGCATCTGTCAGTGTTTGTATATTCTCTAGCTCGCTCAGGTTAGCTCCTGTTCCCCTCTGTGCCCACTCTCTGTGCTGTGTGCATGCCCACATGCTGGCTGTCGATGCCTGTCCACCCACAGTCAATAACACACGAGAATGATATTGTGAGGCTGGGCAGAGAAACATGTGTCAGTAATACCAGGGCTTCCCAAATACATTGTCAACACAGATGTGCATGCTTTAAGCCAATAAGATTGGCACACTGTCAAAATGACCCCTGGTGGTCCCACTTTAGCTCAGCAGTCGACCCATGGCGTGGGGAGAATTGCATCACCGTGACCTGTGGCAGCTGTGTGCCATTTGGCAAATGTTTACTTCATTAGGTGCAGGTGAATCAATGGAAAACTAGAATGTAATCAAATGAATATTGATTTTTTTTTTCTGCCCAGTGGAGAGCTGTTTGTATTGGTGAGGCAGATTTAGATTTATCTTTGTCTACATAATATATAACCAGAGCACTGTCAGTGGAAGTGCAGAAGCGGAAACTCATATTTCATAGTCTTACACAGTTTTATGGATACATCCTTTTTTTCTTTTTTTTGTTGTAACTCTAACAGATTTTCAGTAATGTTTGAAAAGCCTCAGGGTTGTAAGCAAGGTGAAAGGGTTTAGTGGTCACTCGAGGTGAGACACACTGCCAGAAACCATTTTGTCACGTTCAGTGTTCCATAAATCCCAAAGGTTTCCCGATGAAACTGAATCTTTGTTTTCTTTATTTTTTCTGCTTTGTGGTCATGTATTTCAGTACAGGGGTATATCACAGATTTCATGTCCGAGCTATTGGTTTTTTATTTGTCGTTGCTGAAGTAGGTTCAACAACAAGAAAAAGAAAATAAACCCTACTATTTTATTGACTTAAACAAAGCAATGCTTTTCAGTGTATGTATTATGTAGCTATATGTTTAAACTTAATGCACTGCACAGTGGTGCGACCTTGATTACTTTTTGAATCTCACTGCCTGCTGTGTTACACACCTCAGCTGAGGTGCAATCTGCCTGTCAGTAGAGCTAGTTTTTACTAGTCGGATTGATTAACATGCGTTGATGACAGACGATGGTTTCAGAATAATAAACACACAAGTATGTAGAAACACTGATGACAGTAAGCAAAATAATATGAAGGGCAAAGCTCTCATTTAACCCTTTCTGCTCCAGGGGCGCCATATCATGGCAGACCCTGTGCTCTGACCGCAACTTCCTGGCATGCTAGGGTATGCGAAGAAAAGAATTTTACTGTGCTGTGACCAATAAAGACTCATTATAACTTTACTGCTAGCACAACAGGCAGTTAAATCACAGGTAAACATGTCTAGAAGAAATAAAGACATTAGATAGACTCAAAGCTCATAGTTGAAAGTGCAACAACTTGCTGATTTTTCAATTTTTTTTATCAAGGACAAAAACAAGATGTCCTACATGATCATATACTCATTTGTTTCGCTCAGTCTGTACTAATTCAATCAACTGACTGTCTCGCTGTATTTTACTGTCGTACATTAGCCACCACGTTTTAGCCTAACTTTTGAGTAAGAAGTTCTCTCAGCTTACATCTTTACACCGCACTATACAAAGCTGCATCAGACACTCTATGGAACCCTAAATGTATTGCTGCTACCCAACCAATAGTTTACAGTTTACAGCCCATGTTCTGTATATTTATTGTCTTGCACTCGTGTCACACTGTTGTGTATTTACGTAATGTTGTGCACTGTTCTGTGTTGCACTATGGTCCTGGAGAAACGACATTTCGCTCTAATGTATACAAGCTATATAGAGGAATGGCAGTACAAACCCACTTGACTTGACTTGACAATCCTTCAGCCGATTCTTCCTTATAGTCCCTTTCAAAACGTTCTTCCTCTGAAGATCGTAAGAAATCGCAGGTGAAAGGCAGAGACATTAACTCTATTGGCTTGGAGTTCATTTATAGACCAAGAGCTACAACAGAGTCAGGCGGGCTAACATATTGTACTTCAGGAATTTGGGAAATACAGTGCAGCTCTCTCGTATCCACTTCACATGACAGGAACAAATCTTATTTTCTGACTGTTTACTGCTCACAGCTGCAGGCTAAAAATAGGAACATGGATTCCAGTGCTATTTTTTTTTGTCTAGTTAAGCTGCACTATGTCCCAGATGGCTCGGTTTGAGAAAGTTTTATGATGTGTTGTTGCCATTCTATTAATTTCAGTTGCAATTTCTGACAAGGCACTAGGCAAATTTCACTCATACTTTAACAGCCTTTTTTTTTTTTTTTTAACTCGTGTAGCCCATTGTGTTAATTTAGGTTTTTCTACAAATATATTAACTCCATAATTCCAAGAATAAGATTTCAAATTTGTAGTGTAGTGGAATTTAGTTCGAGTTCATACAAATTAAGTTATAATAAAAGTTACCATTCCCCTAACCCTTTTGCAGTTGCTTTTGCTACAGGATTTTTAACTGTGTGAAACAAATTCCTAAGTGCTCTAATTATTTTGGCTTTAAAAAAAATGGTAAGCACCACGGCAGTTGAACTAAATTAATTGGAAATCCCAGCTAGGCTTCCTGTGCCATGGTTAATAATTCGAAGACCTTTTGTTCCCCCAAAAAATCTGTGTTCTGAGAATGTTTTAAATAATGTTTATAAAACTTCCCACAAAGTCGCAGCAAAAATTTTTAGCTATAGCAACTTTAAAGGTAGCATTTGCATTTGGCATTTGTCTTACAATTTTGTCAGCATTCTAATAACAATGTGAAGCAAACCATTGTTACAGCAGGGTTGTTCTTTTTTTCTTAAATCATCACCGGTACGTTATTTTTGAATTATACCATTGTGCTGTTGAATTCTTGATTCTGATTTGTCAGAGAATGTTTGTTGAATGATTTTCTATAACATCATGGCAAATCGCAGATTTATATTAATGTGCATGCTCTAATACATTTCCCTCCGAAACTATTGGAATGGCAGTTCATTTATTTTTTGTGCTATATCCCAATAACTCACACAGGGACTTGCATGGTTTGCATGGATTTAAAATATGGTGTTAATATGGTGAAGTTTTCTCTGAGGAGACGTTTATTTATAATTTTTGGAAGGAGTCTCCAGTGTATGCACTATAGAGCTAAAGTTGTTCCTTTGAGTTCAGACATGGGAAAGTCTTGAGTAACATGACAAGTCTTATTAACTTAAAGAGGGAAAAACCAGAGGCCTATGAGACAATGACTGTTTATAATGTAAGTGATAACAGTAACTAATTTGTTTTGCCCACATTACACAACATTAAATGTATCTTCAAATGGATAAAAGATACGACATGACATTCTTTAATTAAAAAAAAATGTTGGCAAATTGTGGTGGTATAAGAAACACTTCAAAGTGTGCTTTCACTGATTATTTTCTTATAACCACACATTTGTGTATATTGTAACACTGTTATCATGTGACACTATGTTTTAATGTTTGGCCTTGTAAATAAATATCACTTCCATTTGCAGTTATTCTTTGTGGCCTCAGTGCTCCTACGCTGTCATCATCTCAGCTTTCTGTTTACACACGTCTTAATTGCAGCCCTGTTTGAAATAATTGATCGGAGTAATCCACCCTTTTGTACATACAGATTTCTTCACATCCATCAGCTAGTCTTTGTGAAGAATGACGGGATGTATGGGATGCTGAAATACCCACCACCCATCCCAGTAACTGATAGAAATACAGTGATAAAGCTGATGAAGATGGAGGAGTGATTGCTTTCTCCTTCTTGTCCTCCCTCCCATCTTCCTTCTATTACTTTGTGACTTCTCTCTTGGATGGAACGATCTAGAGTTTTACTTTTTTTTTTTTTTTACCCCCATCTCAGCAGATTTTGAACTGAAATATTGCAGATCATATTTTTTTTGCCCACATTTGACACCTCAAGGTTGCAAAGAGGAGATTTGGCTCGAGCATGGGGACCTTTCCCATGACAGCTGCCTGCTCTGTCACTTTATATCAGGGCTGGAAAGCTGACAGTGGGTCTGCCAGCAAGTGCAGAGCCTTATAAAAGAAATATTATTGTATTTATCAGTACTGTGCATTTAGCAGCATTTTTACAAGTACTGTCCCTGTGATTGTGCAACTTACACTGCCATCCAGGCTTTGGCCAATTGAAATTGCAGAGTAAATTGAAGTTAAAAATGATACATTATATCATGATGCACTGGTGAACATTTTTGGCAATGCTTTACAACCATAGTGTAGAAATGGGGCTGATGTTCAGACCTGATATTAAAACACGTCTCAGGTAATCCAATTACAAGTGGACCGCACAAAGTATGGATGTGAACAACCTAAAAGCACTCTCGGGGATGCACTGTGATTCCATTGTAATCTCTGAATATATACACTCACTGGCCACTGTAATAGGAACACCTGTACACTTGCTCATTCATGCAATCAGCCAATCATGGGGCAGCAGCACAATGCTTAAAATTATACAGATACAGAGCGTCAAGAGTGTCAGGTAATATTCACATGAAACATCAGAATGAGAAGGGATATAATAACTCAAGTAAATCCCCCCAGGATTTTGAAATTTTGCGATCGCAGAAATTAACACACAATCAAACAAACTACACAATATTCAGAAGCGTTCTCAATTTTTCAAAATGACCACAGATTTGGGCCAAGACACGTTGCAATTTCGCCAATTCAAGTAGTTTTCCCACAAAAAAAGCATAAAAAACTTTGCAAGTTGCAGCCAAATTTTGAAAAATGCTGTAGGAAATTCAAGCAAAAAACCCCCAAAACACCTCAGTTTACAACTGTGGTGAGCAGACAAGCATCTCAGAATGCACAAGACTCATGTATGTTCCTCAACATATAATATAATTAGAAACAAAGTATGATGTGTCATTATGCAGGCCAACTGTTGTTGCTTAACTGGTCAGTAATTATTTTCACATTTCCTAAATAGAGATGCATTCAAGACACATACGTGCATTTGTGTGACTGGCTGCCTGTCTCAGTCATCCCCTTGTGATAAAATCACTTGGGATGCATTTTAATACCATGTCTGAATGGATAGGTCCTGTGAAGAGTTGACTTATACCAATTCATAATTCATTTACAATTTAAAATGAATTAAAAAGTCAGAGTTAATGTGACATTTTATAGAAATATGTGAATGTATTCTCTTTAAAATGCTCATTAGAACTGATGCTTTGCTGGTTGGTTTTTTAAAAAATCACATAGAAATGCAATCATAAAAGCAAGGTCTTGTGATTTGTGATGGTATAAAGGTTTATGAGCTCCAGTAATAAATGGTTCACTTATATAGCGCTTTCATCCAAAGCACTTTACACTGTGTCTCATTCACCCATTCACACACCAGTGGTAGCAGAGCTGCCGTGCAAGGCACTAACTTGCCATCGGGAGCAACTTGGGGTTCAGTGCCTTGCCTAAGGACACTTCAGCATGCAGAGTCACATGGGCCGGGAATCGAACTGCCAACTCTACGATTAGTGGACAACCTGCTCTACCACCTGAGCCACAGCCACCCAACATAATAACTTGAACACACAAGAGAGCAAACCACTTTTGCCAAACAGTGCTTACTTACAGAGAAAAAAAAACATTGCCCTTAAAAAACGCAGATCTGTGTGGCATTAAAGTGGTCCGAAGAAAATAAGCGGGTTGTCCTTCACGAAAAGATTTCTACTAAATGTCTGATCTTCACTACAACACCTCCTGCTGAAAACAAATGATAGTGAAATGTTCTTATTGTGGCACATTTTCTCCATATTAGTGTCATTTCTGTTTATTTTAACCATCTGTAGCTGAAACAATAAATACAAAATGTATTGCAACATTTCTAATAGTCTTTTCTCTCTCTTTTCCATGACTTCACTTGCTTGCTGTGACCGTGGCATTCACTTACAGGTAAGCCTGACATAATTTTTTTAGTGGGATTTTATTGTTGTTGCCTCCTGTACCTAAAGAGTGAGTAAATGAGAGGTAGTTACAGGATTTTTAATGTAATTAAGGCAGGAATTATCAGACAGTTAAAAAATTTTAAGAAGCATCTACATACTGAATTTATGGGCAACTTTGCTCTGTTGGAAAGTGTTTTCAATTTGAAATTACATTACCATCTTTTCATACTGACTACGTTTACATGGACAGCAGTAATCTAATTATTGACCTTATTCCTACTATATAGCAGGTAAGTACGCGGTTTCGGACGCAGCCGTGCTCTCTTGTTTGCCTTCAAACGGTTGAGCACTGCTGTGTGTGTGTACGTGTCCTGTCGTAAAATGCGTTGAAAACTCCCACACAACGTTAATAATGCGATTAAGGTGTGTACATGTCTGTAATACACGTCGATAATGTGACTAAAACAGGAATACTCCACATGACTTAATTCAATTTGTGTTTACTTCAAGGATGACTTTAATCGGATTAAGGTAATTAAAAATTGCTGTTTACATGGTAGTTTCTTAATCAGAGTATTGTCTTAATCGGGTTAATATTGGATTATTGTTGTCCATGTAAATGTACTAACCCTAACAATTATCAAATAATCCTGTACTGATGAACGGTACATGACCTTCCTGCTTCTTTTATGGAGGGTGTTTACATTTACAACTTCATGCTTTGACCCTGACTTTCTAAGCCAAGGTGCCTCTCAATCGCCATTAAGACAAAGCTCATGGGACACATTAAAGGTGGGGAATTGGATTCTTGGTATCTCACAGCAGTCAGTGCAGAGCTGTGTAGTAAATATAATTGAAATACAGGTGATGGTTAAAACCGGTATCAAAGCTGACCTGTGACCGAACCGTGATTACTGAAACGCAAAGCAGCTGGCAGCTGTTCGTCGCTCTACCGAGTTCCACTCATCATCTGCATCAGGAAGGGACCTCTTGATTTAGAGTAAACAGTTAGTGAGGCATTTTAGCACTGCCTCAGCTTTGGTGAGAGAAGAGACCTGAAAAAATGTTGTAAGAAGCATTTAGCAACCTACAGTCCGCTATTTTGTGTGATGGCACGTCTTGGAGGTGGAACTTAATTTTGAAGAGCTTACAACTCTTTAGAGCTCTATACTTCTAACCCTAGCTAAAGCAGTATGCATGTATTTATTAGCCCGTACATCACATTAAAATGCTGAGGCGCTTCATAACACTACAGGTGCATCTAAAAAAAATTTAGAATAATGTGGAAAAGTTCATTTTTCCCCGTAATTTAATTCAAAATGTGGAACTTTCATATATTCTAGATTCATTACACATAAAGTGAAATATTTCAAACCTTTTCTTTTGTTTTAATCATTATGATTACGGCTTACAGCTCACGGAAATAAAAAAGACAGTAACTTTCCCTCCAAACTTTTCCTCTATATTCAATTTTTTTGAGATGCACCTGTACATATCACGAGAAATAAAAACAAATGATGGTTTTATATTTAAATCCCTTTTTAAGAAGAAACTCAGATAACTTTTAACAGAACTCTAGTAAAGGTCCTAAATAATGGTACTTGAATTACAGACCTCTAAAGTCTAAGTATGCAAGTCTTAGAGTCATGATATTATAATAATGGAGTATGTACAGCAGTATCTTTGTTGTAGGATCCTTACAGTGTGTATAGGAATTATGTATAGTTGAAAGGAAATACAGTTCATGGGAAATACAGCTTTTTTTCAGGGTAATGGGGAAGAAATGCCAAGGTCATGACAAGTGATGATACATTAGTTCTTAAAAAGGGCATGGAGTTCTGGGGCTGCATATATAATGTGCACTCTAGGGATGTAGCTGAATGTGAATACATTATTCGGATCGAGCATATAATCTGGCCATAAACTGATAAAAATACAGATATTAATAGGAGGTGCACAATGTTTTTTTTAAAGCTTGCCAGAAAGGTATACATGACGTGAACGACAAGGACAAACAAAACCATGTTGCGACAATGCTTTTTCAGCATTTATGACATGCTGACAGTGCTGGTATATCTACCTCTGGGTTTTTTTTTCCCTCTGTGCCTTCCAGGGGCAGTATGCAAACAAACAAACAAACAAAAACCTTCCTTTTTAGGACACAGTTAGGGTATCTAATACACTCTGTAAGTAACTGCACACAGTTGTTTTGGCTTTGTATACCAGCATATTGGGTGTTATTGCTAATATTGCTAATTATTTTATAAATTGCAAATAATATTCGAATAAAAGAAGTCCCATTTAAGATGAGATTAATATCTATAATTAACTGTATAGTCCCGTGAAATGAGTGTATCAAAGACCATTCATAAGAGTCTGTTTTAAAAAATATATATATTTCTCCCATCACAGAGATAAATGTGCTCAAATTAAAGCTGACATTCTGCTTGTTAAACTCATCCCTTCATTTCATCTCCAATATACTGACGTTCAGACACAGGGCACCTTTTACTTCAGATTTAAACAACACCCTTCATTTAACTGTAATCTTTGTATTAATCATCTTTAAATGGCATGCAAATTGCTTTTCATGGAATATGGGTTTTCTGAGGAGAGCTTTTCTTTCTCTCTAAATGTCATACACTGAAACCTGCCGATGTAATCTTTTCATTAGCTTTAATGCCTTTTGTGACCTGCTTCTCAAAGGGCATGAGTCCTGGTACAAGCAGTGAATTGGGAAACAGATAGACGTTAGGTCAGGACTCTGACCATGGACGTTAGAGGTTAGATTTGTATGGGGATTCCTTTGATGCTGCGTTCTGAAATCATATGCTAATGCATAATTACCCATTCCTAATTTTGTAACTGTTTACAGTGTAGAGGTCGTAAGTGGTGTGTATGTAGGGCGAGTGGACAGGATGGACAAGCACAGTGTGAGTCATGAGGGAGGTACAAATGTATAACTGTGTTGTTACTGAATAAATTAAAAAGGCAGAGCCTGAATTACTATGGATAGAAAATGCCTGACTGCTCGCTACAACATTTGGTTGAGAAAGTCCTTTATTCAGTCTATTACTTCATACATCTCTGTGGGGTTTTAGAGACTAACACATTGAGAGAATGTTTAATGTCCAGAAATAATCTACATTCAGGGAAAGAGCTATTTAGACACTTGGAGGCAATCATTCTCTGCATAATGAAAACGAACCTTCGCGGCAACTGCAAATTGAGCAAGACAATTTTTTCAGTGAGTGTATTTAGAGTGTACACACTGCTTGAAAAGCTGCATTGTATATTTTGGTGTAAAGTTGCTAGACAGTGATTGCATTCACTTGGAGGCCACAGCCAACCATTTTTATACAGATGATCCTCGGCTGGGGTTTGTAAACGCTGCAGGAATGTAGTTCTCCACTACATCAGTTTATTCCCTCCAACTGTGGCCCGAATGTGTTTCCTTACCCAAGCAACCGAAACCAGAAACTTGCTAATGACTTATTCATAAAATTCCATCTGCCCACTGCTGAAGAAATGCAATTCTTCCCTAAGTTTAGAGGAATTACTCCTGACTCCACTGACTCTGCAAACACTGTTATATAACCAATACTTTACTTACCCTGGACTCCAGAGAGGGTTCTTTTTTTTCTAGAGTGATTTCTGATTTATCTGATTTCTCTGACTGCACGTTTAATAATTTAGTGCAAAACCCTCCAGTGGGTAAGTTTGAACTTTTTTTCATACTTGCAGTTGATCTCTCTCTCTCTCTCTCTCTCTCTCTCTCTCTCTCTCGCTCTCTCTCTCTTTTCTTTTAATGATAGTGTACAGTATAGTTGTAAATGGTTATTTTTAATACTTTGACATGTTATGTAAGGATTAAAAAATGACAGGTTTAATGCTTTTAATGGAAAAAAATAATGAGAGTTATTGTTACTACTATGACGTTAGTATAGCATGCTATCCAATAATAGCACGTGTTTTATTCCTCCTATACCTCAGCAATTTGCCAATGATTGCGATTTTTTTTAAATGAAAAGAATTATGTCATACTTTTATCCATTTATATTTACAATTAATGTGGAAAATTTGTTAAACAAGTTAGTACTTGTTACTTACGTTATAAATCAGTCATTCCTTCACCGGCTTTTATTTTTTCTCTCTTGAATAACAGTTAATAAGCCAAAAATAAATATTTAATAAACTTCTCTTTTTTTTTTTTAATGTAGCTTGTCATGTTACAGAGAAAGTGTCCTGAAGAGTTTCACATGGCACCTCACAGAAAACTTCATCTCAGCATGAACACTGGCTATGTGGCAAGTCCAGCATACATTTCCAGTGTGTTAATATACTCTCCAAGCTGTGCTGTTATAGAAAATTAACTAACACCTTGTGATCAGAACATAAGAATTGAGAATTGATAACGTTTCATAGCATGGTCTTTGTGTCTCAATTCTGAAGGTCTCTAGTTTGTGTCACGATGCTATCGCTTCTGCATAACAGGAAGCACGACCTCCGATAAAGTTGTTTTTCACATTCTGAAGTGCCATCCCTTTCGATCTCCTCAATCTCTCTCAGCTCGTTATTATTATCTGATAGAATACACAGACGCCTTTAGTTCTTATATCACTCGAAACTACGTAATAGATGTTTTGATTTTATCTGTGACCTGTTCGAGTTGACATTTATCATTCTTTATCAATATTTCTTGTGTGTATATATACTAGGCTTTCTGAATATTAAAACTAAGAAGCTTTCACTGAACTTTGTTTTGGTGTGACTTCTTCCGAGCTCGGATGAGAGGAATCAGCCATCACAGGGTCCAAATTTTGGTTCTGCAACTGGTATCGGACAAGACCTTAACAAGAATATAACAGTGCTGGGGTATAAATCCTTTTTTTTTTTTAGTGATTAGTACTGTACTTTTCTGTACTTTCTGTACTTTCCTGAACTTACATAGTCGTTGTCATTTATTAGCTGCATCAAATTAAGCACTGAAATAATAATAAAAATCACACAACTGACCCTGAGGGATAGCTCTGAAGAATTCTTGGGTCTTTCATGGTGAATTTAAGCTTTTCACGGTTGGCACATGGACCTTTATCTGTCTGAGTTGAAGTAGATTCCCTGAAATTAGCAGCCCAAACCCAGAAAGTGTGGCTTTTTTTGTAAATAATACTAATAATATTCCTTTATTGAGAATAATTACTCTGTTCTTTCATTCATATGTTTTAGTGAAAATTTAATGTGATGAAGAAAAAAACCCAGAAAATAGAATAAGAAATAAGGGATAAATGATCTCTGCACAAATCACAGAGATCTTCACATTCTACACACGGTCCATGCCTACTAAATGTACCTGATATTTTAAATACAACATTTGACCTTTATTATGAGTACTTGTTGTAGGGTTTGTGGTTGTACGTGATCCTTAGTAGGCTCCATGCCCATAACATGTCTGTAGACGTTACCTGTGCTACAAACTCAATATATTGGGTTTGATTAGATTTTAGCTAGAGACAATAGGAAAAAGCATTTCCTGGAGTGTCTTTATACTAAAGAGAAAGCACAAATCCTCTTTTCCCTCAGGATATAATGGAATCCTTACCAACATGTCAATTCAAACAGAATATATATTACCTGGTTGTTTTATAGAAGGCAAAATACTGAGTAATCTTGACTTAATAATAATTACATTATCCCACCTCCACAGGTACTGTAAAACTAATCCAGTCTGAATAGGACTTTAGGAATATATTTCCATAAACTCTTTTACACTGTCACTATTTATCACAATGTCATTATAAGATTAATGAGAGAGTGGCTGAAAGGAAAGGATGTGAGGAAAAAGATGTAAATGCATTTTAATCTGTATTTTGAAAAAAGTCATTGGTGAGAACACTGCAATTAACTCCGAAAACGTCCCACCGTAACAACCCTACTGAGAAGACTGCTGTCCTTATAATGTTTTCCAAATAGAGCAGAATTTATCTTGATCACTACTTATGGAGCTTCTTAACTGAATAACACACATGCAGTGCAATATTTTAATCTCTAGATCTAATACTGAGTTATCTCCAAGTAATCATACAGACAAAGAGATTTGACATCAGGTTCAGATGCAAGTAGTTTCCACTGGAACTTTCTGGAAAACCCTAGAGCGTTAAAGAACAGCCAGCATGGTAGCTGTGATTGTTGCTAACAGTATTGTTGCTACCTTCTTGGAATGCTGTGCATCAGATGTTAGTGCTTTTCTTCCAATTCACCTACAAAACCCAAACGAGCCTTCAGTACTGAAGACCGTATGCCACTGTCCTGCACTGTTTTTGGAACACATTAAAATTTTTTAATCAGAATTGTTTGGCTCCATTTCTTCTTCTCTGTGTTCATTGTTGAAGAAGGAGGAAAACAAGCTTCCGTGAAAGCTGTGGTTGTTCTGTGCACATTGATCAGCAGAATTGCCGCAATCAATACCACTCTGCTAGAGTGCTCTTTGACAATAGCCCCCTCACTCGGACTTTTGAACTCTTGAAATTGTTTTTCCTCTACAATCTCTTCATCAGCTTCTATTGTTGAGCTTTATCTTTTTTCACCCAGACAAGCTATGGACTATATAAGCATACGCAGGGGGTGCTGATCGATCTCATGACCTCAGTGCCCCAAGCTAGCCTCTTAAATCCTGCCTGAGGTTTACTTATGACACCCATTGCCTGTAATAGAGACGGAGTGTAAAGAGAGCTGTCTGTTTTTATTACATTAAATAAAATTCTCCCTCATGCTCGTAAAACGTTCTCACTGAGGGAGGAGTTGAGAACACGAGAATCAGTGAAGTGTCAATGCCACTATAGCAAGCCATGAAACTAAAATATCAGGTACCTAACCAACACTCTATATGCTTCACAATCAGCTGTTTTGTTATTTATTTATTTATTTTTTAAAAATTATTATTATTATTTTTTACATATTTAAGAAGCAAGAACTGTAGCAAAGAAGGAGATTCTACTTAAGTCATGCAGAAAACCACTTTAAAACTTTTGAACAGCTTAAGAATACTCTTCAGGATAAAGGCCTTCAGGATAAAGACCAACATGATCTTGTTATATTTATCATAAGATATAAACCACTGGGTGGCACGGTAGCTTATTGGTTAGCCTTGAAACTCCGGGGTTGGGGGTTTGATTTCCACTTCTGACCTGTGTGCGCTGAGTCTTCATGTTATGCTTCGGGGTGTCCTCTGGGTACTCCAGTTTCATCCCCCAGTCAGGAGACATGCGTTGTAGGCTGATTGACATTTCCAAATTGTCCATATGGTGTGAATGGGTGTGTGATTGTACTCTGCGATGGGTTGGCACCCCGTCCAGGGTGTCCCTCACCCTGTTCCTTGAGTTCCCTGAGAGAGGCTCCAGCCTCCTCTGCAACCCCGTGCAGGGTAAGCGGTATGGAAAATGGATAGATGGATAGATAAACCACTGGTAAACCACTTAATGATAAAATATTAAGTTTACAGTTTGCTAAAATGAACACACATCAGTAACTTGCCATTAGGGTTTTGCCTTATAGCACAGAGTCTTATCATATAAGCATAGGCATAAAACTACTATGCAGACATACACACACACACACACACACACACAAAGATAGATAGGCAACACCATTCAGTCTTTGTAATTTTCTTTTTAACTGAGGAAAGCTTACAGTTCTATCAGTTGTCATTTGTGTGCTTAGTCTATTTATTTCAGTTATGTCCTGTGAAGATATTTTGGGGAAAAAAAAAAAAAAAAAAAAAAAATGTATTAATAAAGGACTTAATAGTATAGCTCCAATGGAAACTAAATCTAGGAAGCGTTTCACATAGATGTGTAATCACCTAACACAACAGGCAACAATAGGCTGTGTAAAACTATAGTCTGGGCTAGAAAGAAATCAGCCACATGTTCTATTTTATATCCTTCTGTGTATTTTTTGGTTCCACCGAAGCATACAGAAAAAAAATTACATTTTACAGAGGGAAAATATCATGAAAACTGGCACAAAAAAACCCAACAACAACTATTTCTTGTTATAACATTTGATTTATAAAAATCTCATATCATTTGGTCTGTTTTAAATTACTCATTTCAAGCTTTACATTTTCTTATTTTGTTGGCAGATCATTTTGCTTCTTTCTAGCAAGAAATACTTAAATAGAACGAGACTATGTCAAACTTGAGATTAGTAAAGAATTTATAGAAAGAGGTTTAAAAATACTTGTATGTGGTTTATTGTAATCATACTATAGGAAATACTAGAACAATCTCAATCTAAGTATATTTAAGACATTTTCACTTGACTTAGGCCCAATTATACTAGCTAGACCTTGTAGGTGCATAAAAACAAGCAGAGATGTGCCACTGTGATGGTGATGTTTCAGCCAACAGAAACTGCACCCAGAATACTTAAAAAGAAGGAAAATGTGAAGAAAAACAAAAAAGATAGCAATCCATAACACTGCCTATTCTGGAAGACTTGTCAGTCTTGCATTTATGTTTTATGCTAGATTAAATATATGATGAAATAATGAAATAAACGATAGAATGTGATCAGTGCAGTTGTACGAGTTCTGCCCTTGACCACATGGAGCAACGTCCTGTATTTGAGTTGAATTCCAACCTCAGGAGTGTTTTCTTAAACCCAGGCATCAGCTTGACCTTTACAGTAAAGAGGGACTTGTTCATAAAGAGGATGGGATGTGACGGGTGATAGGTTTATCACAGCCTTTCTCTGGTCCAAAGCAGTCAAGTGTGATATATAGTGTGACAGGGTGATCCTCACAATTTCCTTCTTGTGACAGTTGAGGCCATATACAATACACAGGAAACTGACATAGGGTGCTGTGCTCCAACAGGAATTAAAAATTTGTTGTGTTGCAACACTTAGTTTTATATATGGTTTAAGAAATTCAATTCAATTTTATTTGTATAGCGCTTTTTATAATAGACATTGTCTCAAAGCAGCTTTACAGAAATATCAACACGGTATACAGATATTAAAGGTGTGAATTTATCCCAACTGAGCAAGCCACTGAGTGGCGACGGTGGCAAGGAAAAACTCCCCAAGATGTTTTAAGAGGAAGAAACCTTGAGAGGAACCAGACTCAGAAGGGAACCCATCCTCATCTGGGTAACAACAGATAGTGTGAAAAAGTTCACTGTGGATTTATATGAGGTCTGTTTGGCCTTAGAAGCAGCCATAGTCTCAGCAATCTGGAATTGGAGTAGATGTGAGCTCCATCCAGAGGTAGGACATCCAAAACGGATCAGGCAGGTCCGGAGAGCAGAAAGGATCAGGATCTCTAGTATCTCCATAAAATTGTGTGTGGCTCGGCAGAAAGAGAGAGGGAGAGAAAAGATTATTAGGACTGTGTTTAGCCTAACAGAAAGTCTAGTCAGGGTAGGCTTGAGTAAACAAATATGTTTTCAGCCTAGACTTAAGCACTGAGACTGTGTCTGAGTCCCGAACACTAATTGGAAGACTGTTCCATAACTGTGGGGCTCTATAAGAGAAAGCGCTTCCCCCTGCTGTAGCCTTCACTATTCGAGGTACCATCAGATAGCCTGCATCTCTCGATCTAAGTAGGCGTGGTGGATCATAGAAAACCAAAAGGTCGCTTAGATACTGTGGCACGAGACCATTTAGTGCTTTATAGGTTAATAAAAGTATTTTATAATCAATGCGAGAAATCATTGTTTAAAAACATTAACCTCTGATAACCCATTATCAATCCGTTATTTCTTGTCTTCTAAGTGAAAACTAGCATTCAGGTTTATTGCTAGTGTTTGCTCTGTCTGTTGCAGCATAAGAAGCTAAATGGGCTCATTAATACCTGAATGTGTCCCAATGCTAAATCTTTCAAGCATTTTTAAAGTAATTTGACAGCTCTAGTAGAGATTCAATGCAGCACTACACAATTAACAGCTTATGTTTAAATAGCCAGATAGTAAGCTACGCTAGTGAACAATGTCGGATTTCATAGATAGTTAGCTATGCTAGGCTAGTACCACATGTGCTCCTAAATGTACCAAAAAGTGACTTCTAGTTGCAAATGAACCTTATTACTTATTATATTATAATGTTATATTATATAGGCTTTTCTATCTAGAGCACATAATATGGTGTAGACACCAGACCAAATTCATGCAACATTTACTATCATCGTAACATAAACAGTTCAAACGTTACAAATTACCTGGTAAATGAATCACAGAATATTAATTGAGTTTCTGTATTGAATTTGCCATTGGTAAGTACCTGCTTGCTTCAATGGGCATTAACCCTTTCTCAGAGTACACTGGCGGTCCATTCTGCCGGTGAAATGGAAATTGACTTAGAAATTTTCAATCAGTATAAACAAATGAATTATTGTACCGCCACGTGTCTGTTATAAGATTAGTCAGGACACTGTTGGGTTTCTGTGTGTAGAGTATCGTGACTCTGTGTTTATCTGCTGGTGAACAGGGCAATGGGATAGGGGATTGGAGAGCCTCCTGCTGGGCAAACAATTCACACCACTCCACACTAATATTAGTACAGAGATAAAATGGACAGCACAACTAAAGCTTTTTGATAGTAAAACATTGTATATAACAACCACAAGGAAAATTATATGTAAACCTAGTAGTCTAGATAAAAGAAAGAAAAAGTTTATGAAAGAATGCAAATTCTTAAAGGCCAGAGTGTCTACTTTCATATGAGTTATTAACTACTACTGTGGTGTGTGATGAAAATAGGTGGAAAGTCCATTTTTTGGCCTCTGGTAACCAACTTGTTTTATTTAATTCAGTTCAAAGTTATTTGTATAGTGAGGATTTTTGTTGAATCCAATGGCTGTTTGTCCAGTAAGAAATTGGACAACTCTACAAAATGGCTGCATCCAGAATAGTGCACTGTGTGGTGAATATGGAAAGAATTCAGACACGGCACGAGCTCGGGAGACTGCTAGCAGATCAATAAGCTTGGACGCATGGGGAGCAAGGGCTTTGCTGCAAGAGCACCTCAGACTGAGCCGGTTTTCCACCTGTCAGGAAAATGCAGCTTTTTCCAGAAGAGCTTAGTGGCCCTGATACTTGACTGGGACACCACAGCATTATTACCCATCAATATGAATTATAGCACAGTCTAGAGATGCCTCCACCAGGTCTTCCAGCTCCCACTTCCACTCTGATAGTAATGTGTAGGGTGTGACATGGTGTATCCTGTACGTAATTCACAATGACTCAATCCTTTCAGCGTCTGGGGAACAGTAGCATGATCATCTAGATGCACCAGACTGGAATATATTGGGCTTCATATGCCGTGGAGTAATATTTTACAATTAAGGTATTAAAAGCACCCTTATTTCAGAATCAACCCACAAACCTTTTGTTCATAAAAGCCAATCATTTTAGCACTTAATTTCACTTTTATATCATATAAATGTACAGTTGTGCCCAAAAGTTTGCATACCCCTTGCAGAATCTGCTATATCTTAATACTGTTAACAAAAGAGCGATCATAAAAATCCCATGTTTTTTTTTTTATTTTATTTAGTACTGTCCGGAATAAGCTATTTCACATAACAGATGTTTACATATAATCCACAAGACAAGATAATAGCTGAATTTATAAAAATTACCCCATTCAAAAGTTGCATCGTGTTACCTTCTTATGCATCAGTGAATGTTTGCACCTTATGTAATAGTTGTGTATGACTCCCTCAGTTGTAATCAAAGAATGTGCAGGACCTGGAGGATTTTTCTGAACAACAGTGGGCAAACTGCTCAGGACAAACAAGGGACTGAGGAACAGCTATCACAAAATATAAAAACAGTCATGGATCATCCAGGTAATGACACACAGTATTAAGAATCAAGGGTATGTAAACTTTTGAATGGGGTAATTAAAAAAAATTTTTTTTTAGAAGTTCCGCTACTATCTTGTCTTGTGGACTTTATGTAAACGACTGTTATGTGAAATAGCTTATTCAGGACTGTACTAAATAAAAAAAAAACAAACAATATTGGATTCTTATGATCACTCTTATTTTGTTAACAGTATTAAGATTTAGCAGATTCTGCAAGGGGTATGCAAACTTTTGGGCACAACTGTATAATAGTCTGGGAAAAACCTTCACATTGTCAAATTTTGACATGTTTTTCTATACATAGTTCTGAAAACTACAGACTTTCCTGAACAGAAATGTTTCTCTTTTGTATGTATGTTAACCAGTAAAGTTCTAGCATTACTTCAAAAGTGAAAAAGGAGAACTTTAGAGATCCACATTTAAAGATTACATTCTGACTGGAGCACAGGAGCGTCTCGGACATTTTGACAGCCGGTATCTGATTACAAACTGAACTGATTACGCTTATGTCCATTTGTCCATCAAAGCCTGACATTCACTGTGTGAGGAAATCAGTCTTAGCTAGCAAGGTTTTAGACATCTATCTAAACACTGATCAAACTGGATCCTTACCCAATCCTTACCCAATCTTGCCATGGCAAGATTTTTAAAAAGTCAATAAAAACATTCCCACATTACTTTGTTGAAATGTATTTCTTAATTCTGTAAGTGTGTATATATAGGCAGAAAACAAAAAGAAATTGGCCATTTGTCATCTATGTTTGTTTGCCAGAATTCAGACAGTGACATGCAACTGGGTTTCACCATACAACTGGGATATACACTGAGATTTTCTTGTTAATCAGAGAAATTGACCAAAGTGCCATTTTGGGTTATTTATTTATTTATTTATTTATTTATTTATTTATTTATTTATTACTACTATTCAACTTTAAGTAAAATATAGCATTTGACATTTTGACCAGAACAGAATAATCAAAAGATTTAAGTTTTATATCTGTAGAAACGTACATTTACATTTATGGCATTTTGGCAGGTGCCCTTATCCAGAGCAATTTACAGATGGGTTGTACATTTTATATTTATACAACTGAGTAGTTGAGGGTTAAGCTCCTTGTTCAATGACCCAGCAGTAAAACCTTGACAGTGCTGGGATTTGAACTCACAAGTGTCCAATCGGAAGTTCAAAGCCTTTACCACTGTTATACTACTGCCATTATAATTATAATTATTTTGTTTTTTTGTTTAATTTACTGTAATTATTTTGTTCAAGACAAGTTTCATTTCCCAAGCTGACAAATTCTATTATGAAACTTGGCACAAAATAATCTCTAGGTGTAGTGTCTCATCTCAGGATAAATCAGAATGAAATGTCTTTTTCTGTCCTTCCATAATTGGAATTAAAATCTTGTGAAAATCTAGATTAGCAGAGCATTTTCTGAGACTTTCAGTCTAAGAACATTTTAAGTTAATGTCAGTCCTGAGAATATTTTACTTAATGTTCCAGCAACATCGCTGAAACTGTAAATAGTTTCAACGCCATTGTTGGAACGTTTATAAACATTATGTTAAAATGTTCTAGGAACTTCCAAAAACATTCAGTCATGTTTTCTGGGTGTTCTGAGAACATTTTTCCATACTGATTGTAAACGTTCCAACAACATCACTGCAACCATTTTAGTTGTAGGAACATTCATTAATTGGAAATGTTCTAGGAACATTTGTACAACACATGATTTAAAACACTGTTATTTTTGTAACATTTCAGCCCAGCCTTAGAACATTTCTTTCACTATGCTTCTCCTGCTTGAAGTGAGGGTTCAGATACATCTGAGGGCTGCTCTTGGATAGATTGGCTCCTTTTGCTGCAGCACATCCAGACTCTACAAAGCAAAGCTGCTCTCAGAGCAGTGTGCTGGCTGCCTGTCTCTTTCTGTCAGCTCAGCTGCTGAAATTTTGTCCTGTGGGATGCATCCACAGTGGCTCAGAGAGCTGCTCTAATCTCGGTGTTTTATGAGAAGCTGAGGGCAGTGTGGGCAAAGCAGAGGTGAAGAAATTTTCTGTAAAGAAACAATATACAAGGCTTAGTACCCCTTGGATGACACTAAATCTTTTTGATGTTGTACTTTAAAGGAAATTTTAATGTCATTAGACCATAGCTATAGCTCCTCTTATAGCTTCTTCGTGGTCTTATGCAGGTTTTTTTTGAATGAAGCAGGTTAATAGTACTGAGTCTCAGGAATTCAAACAGTTAAAATGTTGGTGGATTTCAAAATCTCAAGGAGCTGGCCAGATTTGATACTTTTTTTTTTTTTACTAAAAATGGGTGAATTATTAGTAGTGATGGAAGGAGAAAATATATGGAGATAATTAGCCACAGTCGGTTTAATTAGACTAGGTAAATTTATTATGGTCTATTTAAGCCTGTAATTATTTTTTCAATAGAACTTTAATTGCCCAAGCTGACAAATTCTATTATGAAACTTGGCACAAAATAATGACTAGTTGTAGTGTCTCATCTCAGGATAAATAGGATGAAATGTCTTTTTCTGTCCTTCTGTAATTGAAATTAAAATGTAGGGAAATCTAGTGAAATTAGTACTATCCCAAGGTCATTATAAGTGCTCATTGCCATATTACAGCCAGTCACGGGCTCTGACTTTTGCGGTACAAATTTCAGCAGTTGAAGGTCAAAACTCTTAATGCCAAGCTTGAAAATGTCAAAACAATTACTGACTGAATAATGGACTATGCCTCTGAATTTTGAAGGTTGTCTCTCTCTCTGTGTGTGTGTGTGTGTGTGTGTGTGTGTGTGTGTGTGTGTGTGTGTGTGTAAGAGGTTTCCTTTTGAGCATAAATAATTAGGTAGGCAAAGTCAGATAATGTTACACATTAGCAAATCAGGTTGTCACCAGCAATACCAGGTATTGCTCATCGCACATGACTATACAGTGCATCCGGAAAGTATTCACAGCGCTTCACTTTTTCCTCATTTTGTTATGTTATAGCCTTATTCCAAAATGGATTAAATTCATTATTTTCCTCAGCATTCTACAAACAATACCCCATAATGACAACATGAAAGACGTTTGTTTGAAATCTTTGCAAATTTGTTAAAAATAAAAACAACAAAAAAGCACATGTACATAAGTATTCACAGCCTTTGCCATGACACTCAAAATTGAGCTCAGGTGCATCCTGTTTCCACTGATCATGCTTGAGATGTTTCTACAACTCGATTGTAGTCCACCTGTGGTAAATTCTGTTGATTGGACATGATTTGAAAGGCACAGACCTGTCTATATAAAGGTCCCACAGTTAACAGTGCATGTCAGAGCACAAACCAAGCCATGAAGTCCAAGGAATTGTCTGGACACCTCCGAGACAGGATTGTATCGAGGCACAGAACTGGGGAAGGGTACAGAAACATTTCTGCAGCATTGAAGGTCCCAATGAGCACAGTGGCCTCCATCATCCGTAAATGGAAGAAGTTTGGAACCACCAAGACTCTTCCTAGAGCGGCAAAACTGAGCGATCAGGGAGAAGGGCCTTAGTCAGGGAGGTGACCAAAAACCCGATGGTCACTCTGACAGAGCACCAGCGTGTCTCTGTGGAGAGAGGAGAACCTTCCAGAAGAACAACAATCTCTACAGCACTCCATCAATCAGGCCTGTATGGTAGAGTGACCAGACCAAAAGGCACCTGAACGACTCTCAGACCATAAGAAACAAAATTCTCTGGTCTGATGAAACAAAGATTGAACTCTTTGGCCTGAATGGCAAGTGTCATGTTTGGAGGAAACCAGGCAACACTCATCACCTGGCCAATACCATCCCTACAGTGAAGCATGGTAGTGGCAGCATCATGCTGTGGGGATGTTTTTCAGTGGCAGGAACTGGGAGACTAGTCAGGATCGAGGGAAAGATGAATGCAGCAATGTACAGAGACATCCTTGATGACAACCTGCTCCAGAGCGCTAAGGACCTCAGACTGGGGTGAAAGTTCATCTTCCAACAGGACAATGACCCTAAGCACACAGCCAAGATAACAAAGGAGTGGCTACAGGACAACTCCGTGAATGTCCTTGAGTGGCCCAGCCAGAGCCCAGACTTGAACCCGATTGAACATCTCTGGAGAGATCTGAAAATGGCTGTGCACTGACGCTCCCCAACCAACCCGATGGAGCTTGAGAGGTCCTGCGAAGAAAAATGGGAGAAACTGCCCGAAAATAGTTGTGCCAAGCTTGTAGCATCATACTCAAAAAGACTTGAGGCTGTAATTGGTGCCAAAGGTGCTTCAACAAAGTATTGAGCAAAGGCTGTGAATACTTTAATGTACGTGTGCTTTTTTTTGTTTTTTTATTTTAAATAAATTTTGTTTGTAGAATTTTGAGGAAAATCATGAATTTAATCCATTTTGGAATAAGGCTGTAACATAACAAAATGTGGAAAAAGTGAAGCGCTGCGAATACTTTCCGGATGCACTGTATATTTTGAACATCTTACCTTGACTACCAAAAACTGATTCGCATAATGGGGACAAATGCGTGAGTCTGTTTGTGTGCATGTGTTTTTTTTCCTTCTTTTTTTCTTATAAGGTACAAAATGATTACTCATGAGCTCATTAGCTGAAATTTAAGTGGCTTTGAAGATAAAAGACACCATATATTATATCTGAAGAAAAAGGGGACTGAACTGTACCCTTCCTTGTCACATCACATGTACACTCAAGGGTACATCTTATATACATTTACTATGTAATTTTTTACCTGGAAAAGAGAACATAGTGTAGTTTTAAAATGATTTATTTACATTAGGTGCCCTCCACTAATATTGATACCCTTGGTAAACATGAGCAAAGAAGTCTGTGAAAAATTGTCTTTATTCTTTAACCTTTTGATCTTTTGTTAAAAAAAAAACAACACAAAAATACTCTGCTCTCATGGATATAAAACAATTGCAAACAAAACACAGGTTTGTGTTGTTATATAAATATACAACATTATTAAAAATATATATTTGTTTAATATATATAATTGGCACCCATTTAGTCACCTGGTTTAGTCACCCTTTTAGTTTTCTATGCGTTTCAACTCAGGGGACTGCTATGGCCATGCCAGGACCTTGATTTTGTGGTCAGTAAACCATTTTTGTGCTGATGTCGATGTATGTTTTGGATCATCACCACCATGTTTAACTGTGGGCATGAGGTACTTTTCCATATGGCTACCTCTCTGTGTGCACCAAATCGACCTCTGGTGTTTATTGGCAAAAAGCTCTATTTTGGTTTCATCTGACCATAGAACCCAATCCCATTTGAAGTTCCAGTAGTGTCTGGCAAACTGAAGACACTCGAGTTTGTTTTTGGATGAGAGTAGAGGCTTTTTTCTTGAAACCCTTCCAAACAACTTGCGGTGATGTAGGTGACTTCGGATTGTAGTTTTGGAGACTTTCTGACCCCAAGACGCAACTAACTTCTTCAATTCTCCAGTTGTGATCCTTGGAGATTGTTTTGGCCACTCGAACCATCCTCTTCACAGTGCGTTGAGACAATACAGACACCCGTCCCCTTCCAGGCTGATTCACAACATTTCCAGTTGACTGGAACTTCTTAATTATTGCCCTGATGGTGGAAATGAGCATTATCAAGGCTTGTGCTATTTTCTTATAGCCACTTCCCATTTTGTCAAGCTCAATAACCTTTTGCCTTTTGTCGTCATAGCTATATTCCTTGCTTTTACCCATTGTTATGAATGACTAAGGGAATTTGGCCTATGTGTTACCCCTGTGAAACAGGAAGTTATGGTTGAACAATTTCCTTTTCCTAGTCGACCAGGTATACAAAAAGAGGTGAAATATCAATGGGAATATACTTCAAATATATTGTTCTCATATGAATTCATAGGGGTGCCAATAACTGCTGCACACCTATATTTAACAAAATGTTTTTGATAAACCTGTGTTGTGTTTGCAATTGTTTGATATCCATGAGAGCAGAGTATTTTTGTGAATTCTTTGAACAAAAGATCAAAAGGTTAAACAATAAAAAACAATTTTTCATAGCCTTCTTTACTTATATTTTCCAAAGGTGCCAATATTAGTGGAGGGCACTGGAATTAGACCTTAAGGAATACTGCTGTACCTATAATTAGAAGTAAATTACATTCCACTTTCCAGGTACATAAAAATGCTTACTAAAGGTACTTTTGATGCGCAAGCACAGTTCATCTCCTATTTTCTGTTTTGCTATTGTGTTGTACCCTGAGTAAAGGTTAAGTCTTTCTTTACTGAAATGTATCTAAATTTATCTCTGTTGAAAAGTTTTATTGTACCTGGAAGCTTAGTCAGCATTATATATGACATCCTTACACCTCCAGAGAAAGGATATAACCCAGTGTACTAGAGTCTCAGTGCTAATTACCTAAAGACCAGAAAAGGCAAATAGCACATAAATCATTACTGCACAGCACAACAATTGAGGGAATGACATTTTTAAATGTCTCTCATCATGCCTGGAAGGCTGTTTCAACCTCAAGGTGTGCCGAAAACAAGGGGAGAAACAAGAGATGATGACAGAACATTGCTGAAATTGACACCATCAGCCAATCAGCCTACCATGCATGTCTTTGGACTGGGGGAGGAAACCGGAGTACCCGGAGGAAACCCCCGCACTGGGGGAGAACATGCAAACTACGCACACACAGGGCCACGTTGGGAATCAAACCTCCGACCCTGGCGGTACGAGGCTAACCACTAAGCCACCGTGCGCCCCCAACAGAACTTTTGTACCAAAGTACTGTTGAATTCTTTATCTGAATGGTCGTACGTTGTTGTTTGATTTTCTAAAACAGCTATAATTCAAATCACAGGCTTATTTTAATGCGTTCATTCTAATGTAATATTGTTTCTTTAGTCACAACTCATTCACAAGCACTTACAGTATGTCGTGGACATGACACATAACCTAATGCTAATAAACATAAAAAAATGTGCTTTTATTTAACAAATTAAGTGTATAATCTTTAATCTGGTGAAGCTGTCTGTAAGGAGACATTTATTGGAAATGTGTGGAATGAGTCTCCAGTGTCAGAGCATTGTAACAGTCAGTACAAGATTTTGCTAACATGACACAAATTGTATTATTAACCTGAAGACAGAGAAACAAAAAGAGATGCTGAAATACACGGACTGTTTGTAGCTGCTATAATGTAAGTGATAACAGGAACTAACTTGTTTTGCAAACGTTTCACACCATTAAATAAATAAATGTGCTGTGGTATAAGAAGAACAAAACACTTTGGGATGTGTTGTTAGAGGAATATAATCAGCTGGACTTTGCACCGGTTCACATCACCCCACCAAATTGTGGATTATGTTCCTAGAGCTGTACAGCCCATTGTGTTTTATTCCTTAATTAATTCAAAGTCAAACAGTCTAATAACTACAAGAACTCAGTAATAAATAAATACATTTTGCTAATGTTGAGTTGTGAGTTCCACTATTGTAAAGAAATCTTTTTCAAAATCACTGAGCCCCTGGCTATGTTTCACGGATCCCTGAGGGTCCCAGCATCCTGCTTTGAGAACCGATGCTCTATAGTATCAGCATTCAGCATGACCTTGACTAATCTTTTATATTTGGGTCCCATGTTGTTGCTGTGGCTTATATGCTGATTTTTGTCAGCCCAGTTGAGGCGGCCTCAGTGATGGCATGCTTGAGCATGAGTGACAGCTCATTGAGGAGTACGTCGAACCCCATCATGTCAGAAAGCATTAGCGGCGGGTAGTGGGCAACTAATTTCATTAAACAGGAACACCAGACGAGGGAAGGAGGGCCCGCCTTGTTATTTGGCCTGGATCAGACCTGTTATTTATCTGGATAAAGAGTATACATAGAAAAAAAAGAGATATTCTTGGTTGAATGTCATTGGAAGGTTTTTACCATGATGTTTCAGATACTAGAATGGATTGGCAAAGAAAAGGTTTCCTGTAGCTAAGTGCCATGGGACAGTGGTGTGAAAGAGTCTAACCATTCAGCTCATGTTTATGTAAGCAATTCATCACTCACTCTGCAGGCTCCAGCTGGCCTGTGGGGGCCCGCACCTGTGTTTTGTTTTGTTATTAGACACAGTATGCAATGTGCCACACACACACACACACACACACACACACACACACACACCTCTAGATCTGTTTAATACTACAGGCTTAAAGTCCTCAAAGGATGGAGCACTGACATTATGTTCCAGACAGTTCAATATATTTAAAGTCTCCTTGATTAGATTGAGAGCCTTGGTTTGATCCTGTATGTCAATGTATATTGAGTGATGGCGTGTTGAAGGGCTTGGCTGATTTACACAACAGCCAACTGCATTCGAGATACACCACACCCCCACCGAATCTAAACACACTTGACGGTGGCTTAGCAAACTAGCTAAACATGAAGCACAGCAAAGAGTTTAACGAGAGCCTGTTTTTTCAGCTGGGGAGGATTTCTCATCACCTCCTTCACACAAACCTGTCGATTTTGCCAAGGACGGTATTCTAGACGACAAGGTACCATGTGTTTTTAGTTTTGTGCCATACATGTTCAAGCCAAGGTCGATGGTCACTGGTGCTGATTGAGACGTCCGACATGTCTGAATAGTAGATAAAATTATATTCTCCTACTAATATACTAGTATATATCTCTTACTAATGCAAAAGCCCTGACGGTGTATAAGAACAGAAAATGTGTTCTCATTTAGTCTGAGATAACAAGACATTCCTGCATTTTTCTCCACCGAGGAATGGATGGAAATGGAAATAGTGTGGGAAGACTCACAGAAACAACACACATGTTAAACTGCAAACAAGCTGTTACTGGAGAGCATCCCTGCATCCCAATTTGCATAGTATCCATACTAAATAGCATCCGAGATGAGAATTGGTGGGGCCCAAATCATTGTATGTTGAAACGAGTATCCTACCAAACGAGGATGGTCTACCATTTCCGGCAGATTTTCAAAGTGTGGGCAGTTTTTCAGCTAATATTGCCCATAACTCCGTGCGTGAGGGAGGAGGAGTTTTGTGACTGTTTGCTTCGCCGAATTCAAGTGTAACAACATTCTCTTCTGGTACATGACGCAGGTGCATAATATTTTACTACACACTCAAAAGTATATACGTTTTCTTCACAAAATGACTACATTCTTTTAGTGCATAGTATAAGTAAGCGAATTGGGATGCAGGACAACAGTCGCAGGAAGACTGGAAGACTAGTCTTGGAAGAGTAAAAAAAGTTTTTATTGTTCTCCAGGAATTGACAAACAATAAAATTAAAATGAGAATATTTCCAAACTATGTTTTTTTCTAGCAATACTACTGTATATCTGTCAATCATAAGTTATTGTTTTTAGACTTGTAAGACTTGCTGTAACACTAATAAAATGCTAAATGTTCATTTTGTTTTCCCCAAACTCTCTCCAGAATTGGATAGACCTTTTAGTATCAAAGGTTTAATATGTCACATGAGCAGTTCATTTTGCATACACACTGTGATTGCCTAAAAGCGATTGGCCAGTGGTGTGCCATACTGCATAATCCTTCCATCCATCAATCCATTTTCCACACCGCTTATCCTATCGCAGGGCACAATCGCACACTACCATTCAGACACTACGGACAATTTGGAATCAGCCTACATTACATGTGTTTGGACTGGGGGAGGAAACCGGAGTACCTGGAGCAAACCCCCGAAGCACGGGGAGAACATGCAAGCTCCGAGCACACAGGGCAGAGGCAGGATTTAATCCCCCAACCCTGGAGGTGCGAGACAACGTGCTAACCACTAAACTACCATGCCCCACTATACTGCATAATAGAATACTTTTCTAAATAGGTTACATAGTAACAGCTGTAATCACAATTATAACAGTAATCAAGATGAGAAGGTCCAGAGGTCTGATATGGTAACTGAGCCCGTACGTCAATCAGACACTGATTACGTCTCTTAAAATATTGTATACAAAGACCTCATTAATTAATGTGATACTATTTTGAACAACCGGCAAAGTCACTGTAGGGTGCTAGGAATAACTTACCAAACTTACATAACTTTCAGTCTTGGGTAGTCATAGCATTCAGGAGATTCAGAATTCAAATTTGTGACTTCCTCATGGCAGTTTTGCCTCTCAGAAGCCTTCCGATTATCTAGTTATTTGGTGTGTGGGTTTTGTGTGTGTTTATATATATATATATATATATATATATATATATATATATATATATATATATATATGAGAGAGAGAGAGAGAGAGAGAGAGATAGATAAATAGATAGATAGAGATATCTTGCTTAATATTGATATTTTGTAAGATGTTATGGGTTTCTACAGATTACTTTAATTTGGGAAATTAACATTATATCAGTAACTCCCAGGAAATAAACTAAAAAGATGTTTAATTTTTGAGAATATAAAATATAAAACATATAAATTCATTTTCTGTATTTAACAGGTTGTGGAATTTTTAGCTCCTGTTGGTGAAGTTTTTATATTATTCAAACCCTAATTGAAATCAATTTATATTTTAATCCTTTGTGATATTACATTTTCTATTGTGGTATGTCCTTTAAATTGTTTTTTCCACTAACTGCACTTTTTCATCTGTCTTTTAACTCATCTGCTTTTATTTTTATTACTTGCATACACGCCAAGCTTTGTTAAACCATTTCTCTCTCTGTTATATAAAACCTACAATATTTAAGATGCTGATTTTTTAAGTTTTAAAGAATGGGAAGGTAATTAATATCCAGTTGCAATTGGTAATCCAGTTGGTAATTAATATCTAGTTGAATTTCTGTTTTATAGAGTTGAGGTCCATATTCTAGTGACACACTGTGGATTGTCTACAGATTCAAGTTTTTATACAATAATAATACTCAAATACTCATGTATGTTTTTTTTCCTTCTATTTATTATCTATTTGTAGTTAATGTTGGGGAACATTCATGAAACAAGTTATGACTATTATGACTTATGTCATAGCAGCTATAAACAGTCGTTCCCTCACCAGCCTGCATTTCTTGTTCCCAACATCCTATAACAGCAGTTCTGACAATAGTTCCTGGCTGCAAGGCAAATCACAAGTATATATTAATGCCATCTTACTAATATGTTATTGTTTCCATAGTGATAAAGTATACTGGGACTTGTATGGTGGGTGCGTGATAGATTTAAAAAGCATGCGGTAAAAAACAGCTTATTTTTCTAGGTTTCACAATATGGACAAAATCATATCTCAGTCCAGTATCTAAGTAACAGTTTGCTGCATAAACTTAATAAAACTAGCAATGTCAATTTGATGCAATCTATGTAAAAAAAAATGCATTATTAAAGCATCAGAAGAAAGTCATGTTGAAATGACAGTCAATGTACTGTGCAGAGCTTCTCCCTCTTGGATATTACTGTGATAAATGAATATCAAACAGTGTCAGTGATTCTGTTATAGAAAGAAAAGTGTGTTCCGGAGAAGAGACTTATTTAATTCCTAGTGAAGTGGAGGACAAGCCTTGATGTCTGTAATGGAAAACTGCAGGGACTCAGTCACTTGATTTTATTCATTTTAGTGCACTGACCTAGCAGACTAAGAGCCACTGCTGGAAAAAATCAAACAGCACAGTTGTAAATCCAGCAGAAAAGTGCACAGCTACGATGTAGACTCAGGAGAATATGTGTACTCAGGCAGTAAGGAAGGTCCACTGTGGCCCCTAAAACCCTATAGACATCCTGTGAATTTCACAGTTTCAGTTAAATCCGCCAATAATGACTAGGTTTAATATTCAGCTCATTGGCTCCGAAAAGCCACCTGATTGTATGCGGGTGCGTCAGGAAAGAGCACGTTTCATGAGACACTTTCATTAAACGGTGGCCATTCGTTTAATGTCAAAATTTGAAGTATGCCACTACAGCCATAAACAAGCAGCAATGAATCACAACCTGAGTGTGCTCAATGACACTGTTAAAACTGTGCTGGTCTCAATAGTAATAAATCATTTGATTAATAACTTGCACTAAGGATGCCCCTCAACAAAATATGCATTCCATTTAAAATTGAATTTACACATTAGCTTGCATTTCATGAAACCTTTCTTGCTCTGTAATCTGATAATCTGATAAGTATTGTAGTAATTATGAGTAGTTATAATCGGTTAATTAAATCAGACAATTGGAGTGTGCTGAAGTGGAAAGTAGGAGCCTGTTGTAGAAATTGCACTTGTTCCACAGTATTTTCACCTGAAGTTTGATTTTTTTCCCCCCCTTTTCTACAGAAAGTGGGAACCAAAAGTAGTTAGATGGGGGAACACCAAGTAGTTGTGTGTGTGTGTGTTGGGGGGGGTCTTCCAAAATTCGGAGATTAGAGAAGGAACTGAAGTTGAGACTGATACAGAGGAGGGATCGTTGACAGGAAGGAAGGAAAACTGAAAGTGTTTGACACTGAAGAATTCTCAAGGGTTGTGTGTGATTCTGGGGCAGGATGAGGCACAGGAAAGAAGAAGAGGCTTTGACTGAGAGAGGGAAGGGCACACGTTCCCAAGCCTGACACATGGGCTGAACTTGACTTTTGGGAAAGTTTTGTGAGAGTAGCTGAGCCAAACTCATGATCAAGGGCATAGGATCAGACCAGGGACTAAGTCAGATGCAGGGACAAAGCAGGAAGTGTAACAGAATTAGAGGTCAAGGCATAAACAGCTGAACTAAAGTCATTGGTGGAACTTAGAGGCTTGAACGGAGACTAGGCTAGGATGAGGATGTAATGGACAGGGTAATCCATGTGCAGGAGGTTTATTTATAAAAATAAAAGACACAATCCAAGATCAAAGCCAAAACAAAGGCAGTGGACAGAGGGCAAATCCAAAGTACAGTGTAACGACAAGGCATGTGTCAAAACACAGAAATATCCATCCCGGAATACAAGTCTTAGAACGTTGAAGTTGGCAAGACTTCGTGCTGACTGAATGTTTGAATTGATTTATATATAGTCTGTAAACAGGAGGTGCTTGCTGGGTAATGAAGAAGGAGTTGGTATGCAGGGGAGGGAGACCTCTTCTGGCATGGAGGGAGGTAATGTAGTCAGTGAATGGGACAGAGGAGTAGAAATAGAAGCTCAGAGCATCTCTGGCAGACAGACGTACGCACCAAGTCTTTAAAAAAAATGTTTTATTAAATATTGAAATATCTTGTTCCTTTTTTCTATTTATCCATCATTTAAGTTGACCTGTTTATCTGTCCACCACCATAGACAACTGCCACATGTGACCAAGTCTAAATCTTCTTGAGTTGCCTTGCTCTATAATGCAAATTGAAAATAACAATCTCGCTTTGAGGGAAATAGTAAATATTGGAATTGTAAGTGTCATTAGCAAAAGCAAAAATACAGTACATGGCATGTTGTGGAGACATTCCTATATTCAGACCTGGAATACACAGCCTAAAACTCTTCCAGTAAAAATGTAAATGTAAAAACTTCCACGATAACATTGCATAGCGTGTGATGTATTGTAACGGTCCATTACTTAGACTGAGAGACTGCCGCACTCTTTGGTTTCTCTGTTAATTGGGCCCAGCCATCATAGACAAGTTCTTTTTCTTAACTTTTCTAATTTCTTTGGATACATCTGCTGCTCCTACTGAACGTCTGCAGCATTTGTATAATGATTCTATACTGCTGTGTTGTGCATCTATATTATAGACTTGTGGATATGCTGGAACATAGTGTGTTTTATTTAGCACGTAATGAACAATATGTACCAAACATTTAATTGTATTTAGTGCTTTGTATTGATTAGAGAAACAAAGCATCCTTTGCATTTTCAACAGTTGACTTAATGTTGTGAGGAAAATGAGATTCACAGACAAAGTCAAAGTGCTAAGCAGGTTTTATGTGGTAAGACTACATTATTTTGTTTCTGCTCCTCTGGTAAACTTCTCCTTATGATTATATCTCCTTTGTATTTTTATCTGCCGCCAATTAGGTATACCCGAGTTCCAAAGTAAAATATGGAAAGAGACAGCTTATTTGTAAAAGTAGTTTGGCTCAGTCCAAGTCAAACAGCATAAAACTTCATTGTAATACAT
This sequence comes from Ictalurus punctatus, assembly GCF_001660625.3. Taxonomy (NCBI): domain Eukaryota; kingdom Metazoa; phylum Chordata; class Actinopteri; order Siluriformes; family Ictaluridae; genus Ictalurus; species Ictalurus punctatus. The sequence goes on along the minus strand of NC_030434.2, from coordinate 18,696,564 downwards.
TATTGTATGTCCTGTACTACCATTCCACAAGCTCATTATGGGTCTGTGTCTAAAACAGATATGGACGCTAATAGACATTCAGTATAGTATCTAGGACCTATACATCAAGATTTGCTGAAATTTCTTTGCTGAAATATCTCTTAACTCCACAATCACAAGCTGATACCTTTTAAATTGGTTGTTGTCATTAAATCTTTAATCATGAACCTCAAAATTAAGACGAACATGCGTGTGTTTAAATGCTTCTGCAGCCATATTTGTGAATACTGTTTTTTTGTTTGTTTGTTTGTTTTAAACCACTTCCTCCATTACATTTACCAGAAAATCCCCAAACACTTCTCTACCAAGAGAACTAAGTGGCATAATCATAACAATCTACTGAGTCAAGAAAAGCTTGCTAGCTCTTCATCATCGATGATTGGCTGCTGTTGTCTCTACTGCCTTTTCATTTAGGATCAACCTTTTCATGTTAGACCAATTAACACTGAAAAAAACCCCCACCAAATGCAAATAGATTATGAAGTACAAGCTGAACTCATTTTCAACCAAAAACGCCAGAGAGGATCTTAGGATAATAAGGCCACAAAACTTAATTTAGCATTTTCTGTGTTAAAGCTGGTGATGTAGGAACCTAGAAATTGAGCTGACAGTCTTGGAACAAATGACAAAAGCTGTATTTATATAAGAATATAAAGGAGCCTTTGAATAAAACATCAGTTGTAGCTTCCCTGAGCATTTTGATAACACTTCCAAAATTCCACTAGAACCTTTTTGCTGTCAGCTTTACATGCTCATAAACAGGTCACTACACTCATTAATGGAATTGATACTCTACTTACAATCAAACCTGAGAAGAAGGTGACAGTGCAGTACAAAAGTCACCTCTCACCATTCATTTAATCACTCTCAACTGTCTTGTGAGTTTACCCCATCCTCCCCCTCATACCTTTTCTCTCCGTGTACAGGCTGAGTGCCTTCAGATCTCAATTGATCAGCTCTCCTCAGCCGCCAAGGGCTTTCACTCCAACAAGAGTCATCTGATTTGACTCATTTGAAAGATTTTGATGATTATTTACTGCCTTTCTGGATGTAGCCTTTGTTAAGTCAGCCAAGGTGAAGGGGAAAATGTGACTGACATGTGGTGGAACGGAGCAGAGTGTTTAAGCAAGGTCAGTCTGTGAGCTCAATCATGAACAGAGAGCATGCTGATGGTCAGGACCTTGTGGTGTTCTGTTCATCTCGACTAGAAAATAAATGTGTCAGCCTTGTTCCTGGTGCAAATGGCCTTGAATGATAATGCCGACAGATCATGCAGTGGATCTGTACTACATGTGCAAACATATACAGTGCTTTGGATAAAAGCGCTATATAAGTGTGCCATTATATTTTATTTAGTTTATTTATATACTGTACAGTATAACAGCTATTATGATTCTTGAGAAATTAGTCTCATGAAAAATGAGCACAAATTGGAACAAATAAGGGTGAAATGGATTTTCATTTCAAACGAATGAACAGGTGTAAACCCTAAATGTTGGTATGTCTCAACCTTAGCCATAACTTTTCATACAAATTCTGTTATGTCAATTGTTCTAAATGTACGAGAATGAGACCAATATGGCAAATATTTATTTACACACTATTTGGCCAAATATTACAAAGCAAGCTCCATGAAGACATGATCTGCCAACGGTGAAGTGGAAGAACTCAAGTGGCCACAGAGTCCTGACCTCGACCCCACTGAACACTTTGGGATGAACTGAAAAGCTAAGTGAACCCCAGGCCTCCTCACCTGGAATCAGCGCCTTCCCAGAAGAGTAGAGGTTATTATAACAGCAAAGAGGGGACTAAACCTGGAATGGGATGTGTCACAAATCGTGACGGAGCAGAGATAGGACGGATGCAAGTGCTGGATGAACAGTTGTTTATTAGAAAGAGAGACAGGCAGACAAATCCAAAACGTGATCCAAAACGTAATCCATAAACATGCAAGAGGTCAGGCGATTGGCAAACAGGCATACACGGGGCAAGGCAGGAATCTAGGTCGATAAACAAAACAAGAAACGAACTATGACGAGGGACTGGAAGCGGATAATCCAGCGCGAACTAACTCTAAACATAGACCGTGACTGTAACTATGACTATGATCCAAACTAAACTAACTCTAAACATTGGCCGTGAATACGCTACGAACTGAACTGAACTGAACTGAACTGAACTGAACTGAACTGAACTGAACTGAACTGAACTGAACTAACTCTAAAGTATTACTCTTCCGCCTTGTGTGCTGGGAGGCGCGCCGTATATATGCGGGCATGATCAGCGTCTAAACCGCTAGCAGCTGAGAGCAATTCAGACCCACGTGAAATCCCAGCCAATGACAGAACAGGGAGGAGACAGAAACATAAGCAAAACACACGTGTCCAGATGTCATTACAGTCAACAACGGAAAAGCAGGTGCTCGCGCATTCGCGCTTAGAGCACGCTGCTTCAAGGGGGGATCGTGACAGGATGTTCAACAAGCACATGGTTGTGATGGTAAAACTTTTGTCCACACACACACACACACACACACACACACATATATATATACACACCTATATATATATATATATATATATATATATATATACACACACACACACACACACACACACACACACACACACAGCGGCAAGAAAAAGTATGTAAACCTTTTGGAATTTCATGGTTTTCTGTATAAATTTGTCATAAAATGTGATCTGCACTGTATTGAGTCATGAGGATAATTTTGGTCATGTGGTCATGTTCTATCAGTCTCACATTACTGAAGACTATATAAATTATATTTGAGTTTTTAAAAATTTTTAGTTTTGAAACAAAACCAAACATAATAACGAGTTGAAATATCTCTGTCTCTCTCTCTCTCTCTCTCTCTCTCTCTCTCTCTCTCTCTCTCTCACAAAGTCTAGCTAAAATATAGTTCAGTAACAAGCTGATTTTGGCAAATTTAATGCATTTAAAATTACTAGGGGGATTGGGGACATTAGGAACTGGTGATATGGAGTTATATAATAATTAGGATCCCAAACCCGATGCAGACCTCCTGAACCAAAGAAGAAATTGCATATTGTGCAGATTGAAATTTGAGTGATGGCAGCAATAAACAGGGGCGCTGCTAGGGTTTCTGGGCCCCCTTTCTAATTTGTACTCTGGGCCTCAAGCCCCCACCCTCCAATTATCTTTTCTTATTGCTACGTGTAAAAACAATCATCATCAATAAGCGTAACAAATATTGCATATTCAATAAGAGACTATAGAGAGCTAAATTTGAACAGTTCATTAAATTAACTGATATTATGCATTTATAACTACATACAAATAACTATATTTACAGTACAAACAATTAACACCATTGTACTCTCTCTCTCTCTCATACACAGACACTATAGAAACTCTATCTGTATGTCTTTATAAGCTGTCGATTTATAATTTCTCATTCCCCATGTACCAAGAACAATGAACTTTACTATTATTATTATTATTATTGTTATTATTATTCATTGAGTGAATGATAAGTTTCACATCGGTTTCACATTCTATTCGTGAATGTATCATTCAGACTGGTTTTATCAACAGGATTCTCCAATTCATTGAAATGAACCGACTCAAACAAATTATTCATGCACGAATCGGACATCATTACAACACTTCTCTCAATATTCTCTCATAAACTCACCCGGGACAATTAAAGCAGATTCATATGATTACATTAAATTTTGATCGATTCCTCACAGAAAGCTGTTGCAAGGCTTCAGAAATCTTGAATATATACAACACTGGACTAGTTTTATTGTCGCTTGGTGCTTTTCCGTCCTTTTTGAAGCGCCATTACTATTGCTTGATTGCGTGGAAAAACATACACTCTTGGAAATATTGTGTTCCAACTTCCAAGGATAAACATCGTGGGGAGTAACTGATAGAATTTCTATTTGATGTTCATTATAACAGCCTCATACGGGCTAGCTTCAGAATCATACCACAAAACAGGGAACATAAATCTCCTTATTTTTTATAAACTGGGTGACTAGCTGTCTTCCCCATCTTGCTCTCTCCTCTTTTTCATGTTTTTCTTTCCTCTTTTGGTATCCTGATTTTGTCTGCACCATCTCTTGCCATCTACCTGATGCATGTAATGACTCACAACTGAATAATCTGTGAAACCTCTTAAGGGGACACTCACAAGCACTAGGCACAGTCTGAGGGCATTCAATATAGCATGCTTATTAATAGATTATTATGCAAAGAGGCCATTTAAATACCAAAATCATACAGAAAAGTATGTGGTTTTGCTGGGCCCCCTGTCTGACCAGGGCCCTTAGAATCGTCCTAATACTTACCCCCGTTACAGCGCCCCTGGCAAGAAGGGAGCAATCAAAGAAGGCAAAACATAAAATGTCCAAACTATGGAAGTTTTCACTCAAAATTACAAGCATGAGGAAACACTACATCAAGTTGAGATGGTTTTCATGTAGCACAATGCGATGCTAAATTTAAACTAAAAAGCACCTCAAAGCTTCTGCTTTGTGGAATTTTTTTGTATTATTTTTTTCCCTGTATTTTGTGTCCCAGATTAATTAAAATTGGCATAGAATACAGTCCTGGCTTGGTGGTAGAATGCGCATATATATATATATATATATATATATATATATATATATATATATATATATATATATATATATATATATAGTGGCAAAAAAAGTATGTAAACCTTTTGGAATTTCATGGCTTTCTGCATAAATTTGTCATAGATGAAGATCAGATCACATTTTAACCCTCTTACCCCCAAGTTCCCACAGTATTATGTCCCATAACCCTATATTCCTGAGAGAAACAGCACGCCAACCCTGAGTTCCTGGGCCAAAATCAACATTTTAATTTTAACATTTTTAGGCCTTGAAACAACTTATAATAATGTATTTGTGTAATATTACTTTGAAAATGAAGCAGTTCAGTGTTTTTACTCCACTTAGAGCACAATTCTTAACTAGAGAAATTACGAAAAATGCTCGCTAAAATCCTTCTACTCATTTACAAGTACCATACGAGCATCAGCGTGGTCAATGCCTTTGAATAAATTCAAGTAAATAATAAATAAATAAATGCATTTTAGCGCCCAAAGTCAAGTTTCTGGTGGTAATCAGACCAGCAGGTAGTGTTTTCATGAATGCACAGAGATGGTCAGGTTATGACTCCAGACCCCTGCAGTGTCAGTCGCACTGGTTGATGCTGAAGATAAAGACGGATCAGGGTCTGAATCAGGAGAGTTTGCATCTCTATCAGTTTCGGTTTCGGTTTCAACATCGCCTGAACTTTCACTGCTGTCACTATCTAGAATCCTCGCTCTCGCCTGTGTAACTGTGTATGTTTTCTCTTTTTTTTTTCACTGTTTTAGATGTACCTGTGTTCACTGTAGGTGTAACTTTAGCTGGAACACGATTAGCTTTTCGCTTTGGCATTTTTAGTTCATTCTACTAATACACCAATATTCATGCTTGGATCAGCTTCATCGTAATGCCGGCGTAATGTCATAATCACGTCCTGACGTCATGACGTCATCAACCTTCTGGGTCAAAAAATAATAATTAAATAAGTAAGGAATCATAGCAGAGTAATGCCGGTACACCGGCCTTACGGGGATAAGGTTTACACTGTAAAACCGCTATATCAGCCTTACAGGGATTAGGATAGACGACCAAGCCGGTATATCGTCCTTATGGGAATAGATCAAAGACGGGCAAGCCAGTTTTTCGACCATAAGGGGTAAAAGGGTTAAGTCAAGGGTATTGACAAATATAATGTGTCTAAAATAATAACACAAAAAAATTCTGATCTTTCATGTCTTTATTGAGAACAACTAAACCTAAAAAACAAAAACCTCATAGTGCTTGTGGAAAAAGTATGTGGACCGTTGAGTTAATGACCTCAAAAAAGCTAATTGGAGTCAGGTTTTAGCACACCTGGAGTCTCGTTAAGAAAATGAGTTTGGAGGTGTGGACTACAGCTACTACAGCTACTTTGACTGATAAAAACCCCTCAAACTTTTGGAGTTTGCTCTGCACAAGAAGCACATGCTTATGTGGGCCATGCCTCAGCAACAAGAGCTTTCAGAAGATCTATGATCAAGAATTGTTGATTTACATACTGCTGGAAAGGGTTACAAAGTGATTTCAAAGACTTTAGAAATTCACCAGTCTACAGTTACGCGAACATTCTACAAATGGAGACAGTTGGGACTGTTGCTACTCTACCAAGAAGTGGGCGCACAGTTAAAATGACACCAAGAGCACAACGAAGACTCATCAATGAGGTAAAGAAACAACCCTGAATGACAGCCAAAGATTTGAAGGCATCATTGGAACTGGTTAACATCTCTGTTCATGAGTCTACAATATGTAAAACATTGAACAAGCAGGGTATCTACGGCAGGACACCATGAAGGAAGCCACTGCTTACTAAAAAGAACATTGCTGCTAGCGTGAAGTTTGCAAAAGAGCACACTGACACTCCACAGCGGTATTGGCAAAATGTTTTGTGGACTGATGAAACTAAGATTGAACTATTTGGAAAAACCACACAGCACTACATCTGGCATAGAAAGGGCATGGCATATCATCATGAAACATCATCCCAACCGTAAAGTATGGTGGCGGAAACATCATGATTTAGGCCTGCTTTGCTGCATCAGGGCCTGGCCAGCTTGCAGTCATTGAGGGGAAGATGAATTCCCAAGTATATCAGACAATTCTTCAGGATAATGTGAGAATGTCTGTACGTCAGCTGAAACTGTGTAGGAGTTGGGTGATGCGACAGGACAATGACCCAAAACACCGGAGCAAGTCCACAACAGAATGGCTTCAGAAAAACAAAGTCCACCTTTTGGAGTGGCCAAGTCAGAGCCCAGACCTCAACCCAATACAGATGCCACGGAATGACTTGAAGAGAGCCATACACATGAGACGTCCAAAGAATATGACCGAGCTAAAGCAGCTCTGCCAGGAAGAATGGGCTAAAATTCCTCCTGAATGATGTGCAGGTCTGATCCACAGCTACAGGAAACACCTGGTTGAGGTTGGTCAACTAGTTATTAATTCTAAGGTTCACTTACTTTTTCCACTGCCTTTTTGAATGATGTTGAATGAGTGTGTTCAATAAAGACATGAGGGATCAGAATTTTTTTTTGTGTTATTATTTTAGACACATTATATTTGTCAATACCCTTGACTTAGATGAAGATCAGATCACATTTTATGTGAAATTTATGCAGAAAACCATGAAATTCCAAAACATTCACATACTTTTTCTTGCCACTGTATGACATATGACATAATACTATATGAGGAAAATGGGTTCAGGGGTAATAATAAGGCATTTATTTTTTCTCCAATTGGGTTGGAAGCTAGTGTATGATTGTCCTACTATTTGGACTTACACAGTTGTGCTGTGATGATAGCCAGCTAGGTGATAATTTTGTCCTCTATGCTGTGTTTTAGATTGCATCTGTGCATATCTAATGCACCGAGCCAGCTTCGATGCAAATAGACTTACACCTGCACAGCAGCATGCTGTGAGATGAAAGTCAACACAGATTACAACTTGGAGATGACAGGTTTTGTATCTACTCTCAGATTGAAGGTGTGCATCTGTCTTCTTTCAAATCCTGCTTGCTCATCTCAACATACCACACACATGCTCATCACCACTAATTACATAGGCGTGACCTTAGGTGCTTAGGGTACAATTGCCATGGTAGCATTAGAACTGCAATTGCCACAAGCAATTTTGCACTCAAGTCACCATTAATGAACAGTTGATAACGTCAACAAAATAAACTTCCTGGTTACACAATTGCACTTTTAGGATAAATAGCTGTTATGTTACCTTGTCAGAGGCAACTACGGACGAACAGGACAGGAGTACTGGGGTCAGGCGGAAGACGAAATGCGGAAGCTAGCAGAAGGTCAGGCGATTGGGCGAACAATACAAACTGGGCTATACAGGAATACGTAATCCAAGGGCAAGCGAAAACTCCAAAAACGTAGAATTTCAAAACGTGAACAAAGGCTTGGTTAACGTCAGGTGAAAGGCAGCTGAGCGTTTACTTCATGGAGCCATGAAGTTAACGAGGCCTTACATAACCTATGATGAAGCATAGGTGTTAACACTCAGTACTCCGTCAAACCCGAGCGCGTGCATGGCCGGGAAGTGTAGTTCCCGTCGGCCATATTTGTAGTTGGCACTGCATTCTGGGAACTGTAGTTGCGAGTTCGTCACGACGTGACAATAGCACAAAGTTACAGAAGGCAATTATTTATAATCGCATTATCGTGTCACCCAGATGAGAATGGGTTCCCCTTTGAGTCTTTCTTGTATCCTTTTGAGGTTCCTCTCAAGGTTTCTTCCTCATATTGTCTCAGGGATTTTTTCCTTACCACTATCGCCTCTGGCTTGCCCTTTAGGGATAAACTTGTAAATGTAAAATTTATATCTGTATTTTGATATATTTATGTAAAGCTGTTTTATGACAATGTCCATTGCTAAAAGCACTATACAAATAAAATGTAATTGAATTGAATATGGGCAATGTGTGGCTACATAAAATGACTACATGACCACATCCATAATTGCAGTAGCTTTGTTTTCACTCATAGGCTCACATGGTATCCTAGTCAAGCCTCAAGACATTGAGCTGAATAATCTGTGAAAGTCGGGTGGCTTTTCAAGACTGATATTTAGTCCTAGTGCTTCCACATTTGAGATCAGGCATTTAGACCGGATCATCACCTGCTGTCAGGACTGTCGGCACTGTAGCCAATCATCTAGATAGGTGGCTACATACAGACCCTGGTGCTGCAATACACTCTAAAGCAGCCTGTACATACTATGTGAACATCTTGGTTAATAGAGTTAACCAAAAGAGAAGGGATCCTTAACTGGTAGATCACTTCACTGATCTGAAAGAGGAGGAACTGCCTTTCTTCCATGGTGATTGGAATGTGAAAATATTGGTCTTTGCATGTGGTTGCTTTATGTTGTTTTAGACATTTTGGTTTCTTAGATCCAGAAAGGGGCATGTTGTGCCTTACTTTTCTCAGAAAATATCTTGAAAAGGAAACCAGTGAACTATTTTGGCCCATGCATTGTGGATATATACAGTCTACACACCCCTGTTAAAATTGCAGGTTCTTGTAATGTAAAAAAAAAAAAAAAAGATAAATCATGTCAGATATTTTCCATCTCTAATGTGATATAGCAATCAACAAAATTCAAGTAAAAAACAAACCTAGCACATCTTGATTCGGCTATTTTTTTCCACTCTTCCTTGAAAAAATGCTCCAGATCTGTCATATTGCAAGGTGGATATCCTGGCACAGCTGTCTTCAAGTCAATCCAGAGTTTGTCAATAAGCTTTAGACCTGGGTTATTTATGACTGGGCCATTCCAAAATGCTGATATTCTTCTTTATAAGCCATTCCTTCGTTGACTTGGATTTGTTCTTTGGGTTGTTATCAGCCTTTATCAGGTTTTTCTTCATCTTCAGCTGTCTAGCAGAGGCCTGCAGATTTTGTGTCAAAATAGATTGATATTTGGTGCTATCCATGATTCCAATTACACTGATTAGAACCCCAGTCCCATCTGAAGAGAAGCAGCCCTATAAAATGATGCTACCACCACCTTGCTTCACCATGAGCATGGTGATCTTGGGTGATAAATCGTCTTGTTTTTGCACCAAACATATCTTTTATAATTATGCCCAAAAAGTTACATTTGGTTTTCATCTGGCCATAACACTACCCTACCCCATAGCCCAGACATGTAAAGAATACAAGAGATTGTTGTGCCATGCAGGGAGTAACCAGTACTGAAAAGTTTGTGTTTGTCTGTTTGTTTTTCCACTTTAAGTTTGTTGGTTGCTGTATCCCATTAAAGGTGGAAAAGATCTGCAATTTAAAAAAAAAAAAAAAAGAAAGAAAGAAAAAAAGAAGTATAGCTAGTTGTTGTGGGTCTCATACCTTTGTGGGGCAAACCCCTGTGTTATTTGGTGGCTGATAAGGAAACTATAAATGACACAGCACCCACACTGTTACTGTCTCTGAGACCCAACATTGGGTGCAGATTGTTTTTACCAATGGATGTAGCAGTGCTGTTTGCGCCAGCCAAGCCTTCTAACAATAACTACAATTAACAATACTGGTGTCTCTACTGGAAGCATTCATCTCAACCCTAGTGCTTCTGTCTTTGCCATTGTAGCTAGCAAGCATGCAGGTCATTTTTTCCAGTTTCAACTTGTAAATATGCATGGGAGCTCTTAAAAGAATCTGATGCACTTGCTTACTTCCAGTCTAACGGCACAGTAGCTGCTGCTGTTGGACTGCACTCTTGCATTCCATGTTGATATACAAGAATATGCACAGCACTGTTTAGAATGGGAAGCAGTAATGTGAGGTAGCTGTACTAAACTCCCTCCAAATTTGTCAATACGCTAATGCTTTGTTGCTAACAACTCTTGAATTCGTCTCATGCCCACTGCCAATCCCTCTACTCTTCTCTTAAGAGGGGGTTGACGACAAAGCCATTACCTGTTTCTGTTTCTGATGCAGCAATGCAGCAAAGGTGTTGATCGCAACCATCAACCAACCAGCTTTGAGGAGGGTTGTTATAACCCTATTTATATAGGGCCTTATAGCCAAACTTGTGTCCATCTTGGTACTTATTTAGTTGAGTGTATGGCGAAAGTTCTCCAAAGTTCACTAGAGTCTTGGATAGAAAAGGATGCAGGGCTGGAGTTATTCTTGAGTGTGGGTTTCTCAAGCAAAGGTGTGACTCAAGCAGATACACTTCCTTAACTACTAAGACAAGAATGGCAAACAAACGTAACATAGTAGAAAGCTTTTATAGTGTCACAAGGTGACAGCATTGGTTTTTGAACTCAGCAAGGTGACAAGCACAGGGAAAGTATCCCATTCTGTATTACATTGGTTATAGATTATTTAATCTGTTCACTGCTTTTTAACAGTTTATAGTTTAAAAACAACAACAACAAAACAGTATCTGTATATAAACGTTTATGTATTAAGCTAGTACCTGTTATCACAAGCTGCAGGACTCAAATCAAGTCCTTGTTTAGGGACATCTTCTGTATTGACTTGGACTTGTCTGAAGCATGTGCAAAGTTTGAGAAGAAGTCATTCCTTCTGTTGTCTGCCCTACTCTTGATTATGTATTTATCAACGCGTTTCAAGAATAGTTGCCTCTGTGAGCATAAGTGTTTTGAAAGAATGGGCTTTAATATAAATAAAAAAAAATTTACTTATTGTATGTAAGTATTCCAGCTCACAGATGTAGTTTATAGCGTTGGGATGAGACTGTGCATCTTGTATTGAGCTCACTTATTTGGTTTGATATGATATTCGTATGATAATGATATTCATTCCCTGAATGCTAAATATTTGGTCTATTGCCTACAATCTGGTTTTTCTGAGACTCTGCATAACTCTGCAGTAATTTAGCTTTTGGCATATTGTTTCCCAGAAGAGCATAATCACTTTATTGTGGTGGTGAAAGAGGATAGTCCATGTTTGTTTTTCCAGATGCTGAAATCTTTAGTCAGTGATGCACTTGCATGCATTTGTGTGTGTTTATTTCACTGGGCAAATGCGGAATAAATGCTACCTCTTCAATACAGAGAAAAACGAAAGGGGTGTGATGTTTCATCGTGAGAGAGGAGTATTATAACATTAAAAGCTTACTTTTTAGAAAGAAAGTGCAGCCATTTTAAGAACCTCCGACACTTTGACACCTAAGGAAATCCTTCAGCGCTTATCCTGCTGCCACAGTTTGCTCTGATAATGAAAACATGAGCAGAAAGGAGTGGCGAGAAGCCACAAAAATCTAGCCAATGGATTTTATGGGTTTAAGTATAAGTTCTCTACAAAAGAGAATATAACTTTTAGTGGAATATAAATATACATATACACACAGTATATATACACATACTGTATAGGGACCTACTGCTCAGCTATTTAACAAAATAGCTTTTAATGTAATGATAGCTATATATTATAATATCTATGAAATTATAATAAAGAGAGATAAAGGATAGATTCATGGAGTGACAGTTTTTTGGCAGGTACATCAAATCAGGGATTATCCATAATGGTGCTGTTTAGCTCGCAAAAACTGTAGTTATACATTAACGTGTATAATTTTTTGAAGGGTCAAAGGAATATAAAAAGGGTGTCAATCAGCCCATTTGTTAATGTGATATTAAACTGGCAGTCAATTAGTCAATATCACTCTTTAAGGGGGATCTTGAGTAACCTGCAATGAGTTACCCAACAGTTACCCTTATGGTGGTCTAGCTTAAGTGGTCTAGCTTACACCTTATGCCATAATGTGCTCTCAATTCCCTCCCTTCATTTTCTCCACAATTTGGTCACCTGCCAGTCCCCGTCTGCCAGCCAGCACGTCCTTGTCATATGACAGCTATAAGCTGTGAAGAGTGAAGAAAACACACCAATCAACTTAATGTCTTTTAAACTGCTACTAATGCTATGTCACAGGGTGATGTAACAGCACTATAACACACTTGAAGGAAAGAGCGGTCTGCCCTCTTCTGCATGCATCAGCTCACAGATGCCCATGCTTGGCTAGTGTCTTGTCTGTGCTATCTGGGTGGCACAGACAATTTTGCTCCCTTGTCTCCTGGCCTTGTCTACATTGCTCTGGCATCATCAGGATGTTGCGCCACTTGGGAGTCCATTAGTTGATATTTTGAGGTCTGTCCATATTTCTACATGCCTGTTCATCATTCTCTTGAGAGTTGCTGTTCATCATATGTTCTGACTCATCAGAAAAGGAGCAGGACACAAACACTAAGAGCTCCCTTTGCACTTTCTCTAGTGGCTCGGAGTGTTCTTGAAATACGCTGCTGGTGAAAAAGACGTGATTTCCCACAGGGAGCTAGATGATACCTTGCGGTGCCTGTCTCAATAAATGCACAGTGTGGAGTGAGGTACAGCTCGACCCTATGAGTCAGTCTCCACCTTGGGGAAGGAACAATAGGCAGAGAAGAAAAGCCTGCAGGTGTCCTGAAAATTACATGATGAGTGCTGAGAGTGAGTGCGATGAATGATTGTTTATTTTTTATGGTTCCACAGATCTTGAAACTCAATATACTCTTACAAAAAGGATTTTTCTTTTTTTAAAATTTTTTTTCTTTTTTTTTTCCCCCAGATATTTAATGGACCTTCACTTTCTACATTTATAAACCCGAATTTCAAGAAATAAATAATTGGACAAAATCAAACTTCACAAATCCTCCAGTGTAATCCTGAGACATTTTTAGAAAACTTCCACTAATCTCTAACACTCAAGGATTCTTAGAATGGATAATGATTCAAGCTTAAAAAAAGAAGGTTCTGTTTGGAATAATCCTCAGAAAGGAACTCCTTCGTTGTAGGATTCTACATCACAGAACCTCAGATGTTTCTCCATGACAACCTGAAGAACCCTTTAGGATGCTAGTTTTAATAAAATCATTTATTGTGACAAGTGAAGCAAAAAGTTTGGTAAATAAATGAAAGGCTCTCATATGTGGACCTCTTGAACATGTGTTTCAATTTCACATAAGGTTACAATTTAGACATAGTACATGAAAATGTTTTAGTATTGACCTGAAACCTTTTTTGTAGGCTCCTACATAGAACCCTATATGTTTATTCCCCTGTAGGACAAACCAAATAACTTTTAGGGTTCTAGATTTAACAATTTTTATTAAGAAAAAAAAGTATGGAATATGTATGGAATCCTGGGACATTTCAGAAAACCTCAAATCTCTTACACACATAAGAAGAAAAAAAAAAAGGTTTCTCAAGGATTCTTGGAATGGTTAATGGTTCCACTAAAAGGGTTCTACTTAAAACCTTCTTCTGAAGAAAATCCTTGGTTGTAGGTATCTACATAGAATCTCATTAGTTTCTCCACAAGGCCAACCATTAGGGTTCTAGATTTAACAATCTGTAATTGTTATAAGTGAAGTAAATGGTCTGGTTAATGTAGGTTCTTCTGTTCAATCCATACAGGGTTTCACAGAGTTTTTTTGTGATTGTTGTGGCCAAAAATTCTTTATTTTGCTGCAGATTTTTTCAAAAATTTTATGCAATTTGCAGAGTGTTTTGTGCTTTTTGGTGTAAAACTATGTGAACTGGCAATTTCTTTGTGAGTCTTTCGCAGTGATGTTTGATGTGAAATGAGACCTTTTATCTGTACTTTGGCTTTGACTATGGCTTTGGCTGAATGCGTGTTGCGATGATGTCACACGGTGCATTGTTATGATGTCACATGACGCATGATGACCTAAATCTGTGGATAATCTGTGGTAATTTTGAAAATATTTTTCAACAGTGCACAGTTTACAGAGAAACATGGGTTTTCACCAGGTAGAGTGCTTTTGAAGCAGTGAGCAGCTGAATTCTCTCTTTTTTTTTTTCCTCAAAAGCCATTGATTTGACATTAATAAAAACTCTGAGCCTTGTTAGCATTTCTATTGCTAGTTGTTGCTATGGCAGCAATGCAGTGAGGAAATCCAACTAAGGTACACTTCATAGTGGAAAGCAAAATCCCTTCTCTCTTAAAGGGATACTGCAGAACCATGAACCAGCATAATGTGTAATCATGAGCCCCATCTCTTCTTTCTTCCTCTATCCCTTCTATGGGAGTTGTGCTGCAGTGCCACACATATACCCAGCTCAGGTAACCAGGCAACAGTGCTTTACAGGTGTGCTAGCTTCTTGTGGGTCATCTCCAGAAGCTGTATGGAAAATCTCAAGGTGATTTGAGAATACATGGATGCACCCAAGAATAATCCTTTGCTGGCAGTCTGTTAGCAACAGCACGCCAGTCCCTGGTGATCTGGAGGTTAATACTTCCCTTCACAGCTTCATGTGCATCACCATATGGCCAAAACTGCAGGTGAGCATGGTTCCATGTTTGGAACCATGCCTTGCCATGTGAGTGTGATTAAACATGGGCTTTAATGTGTTGTTACAGGTATAAGGTCTTGTCAAGATAAAATAAATCGTTTTTATGGTCTTATAGTTGTGCTCTGTGCTTTATTCAGTTGGGACATGCTGTTATAGGAAAATACTCAACAACTGTTACTTTTACCACCCCAAAGTTGATTATTTTCCTATAGCAGCATGCCCTGAAGTGTTTTATTCCTCTTATACCATAGCAATTTTTTAATGATTGCAATTTTTATTGATTAAAAAACAATGTCATAATTTATATCCCTTTAAAGTTACAATTAATGTTGTGCAAAGTCCACGAAACAAGTTCCTGTTATAACTTAAATTTGTCACATTAGCGCTGGTCCAGTGTTGACCATGAACTCAACTGGCCAGAGTTTATTGCAGCCTCACAAAATGGCCAAACTGGACTCCATTTCCCAGTCGCCACTGCCATTGTCTTGTTATGCCTGATTATGCATACCTGTTTCCCCATCACACTCACAGCATAAATAACCCAGACAGTATGATTGCCAAGTCTCTATTCTTTGCATAATGCCTAGTTTTCATTATCTCCTGTTTTTTTCTCTTTGTGTAGCCATTTCTAACAAATATCTACTATCTTTAAATAAAATGCCTACACTTACATCTGCCACTGCCTTACTGACTTAGGATTATAGCAGCTTTAAGCAGACTTTCCCACCTCAGCCTCTGTTTTCTTAATTCTCTCTTGCAGTCAATAAGAATAAAAAAATGAAGAAAAGACACAGTTTGTTGTGTTATTGAGAAAGCTGAAAAATTTATTTGTCCTGCACTGACATTGGAGACTCCTTCTAAAAATGTTAATTAATCATATCCTTATGCAAATTTCACCACAGCAAGGTTTATACATTTTTATTTGTTAAATAAGAAAAGTTTTTAATTCCATTATTAGAATTGGAATACGGAGTTTCCACCATACCATAGGCATACAGGACGTCCCTGTGAATTACATGATAGTGCTGTTTTAGAAAGTTAATGACCTTTTGACATCAGATTTGAGAGCTCAAATGTGCTGTGGTATAAAGAAAATTATATTTGTGTTAGGCAATTACAAAAATTCCCAAATTGTTTAATACTTAGTACATTACTTGTTTTAGTATGAGTATCAGTATCAACAAGTACCAGAAAAAGGTACTTGTGCTTGGTCTGGAAAAATGGTATTGATGGATGCCTAATTGGTCAGCACTTGTATAGCACTTTTTTAACCTTTGTGGTTCCAAAGCACTTTACACTGGTTCTCATTCACCCATTCACACACACCAACGGTAGCTGAGCTGTCATGCAAGGTGCTAACTTGCCATTGGGCGCAACTTGGGATTCAGTGTCTTGTACAAGGACACTTTGGCATGTGGAGTCACGTGGGCCGGGAATCGAACCGCCAACTCTGCGATTAGTGGATAACCCGCTCTACTACCTGAACCACAGCCGCACATTGACCCTATTAAAACCTCAGTGTATCATTGTTATATAGCAGGCTTTTATGTTTCATTTACAAATAGGTGGCAAATTCAGGAATCTTTTGGTGAATATGTAAGTGAATATGTTTGTTCATTTTTGCAATTGAAATTTTTTTTGGTAAGCTATCTCACATCATTAACATTATTGAGTCTGATGTATCAGAAGTCTACTGAGTTATAGTACTAAGTTAATTGTCATAATATTCTGAAGTACAGTAAGTCAGCTCACAATGTTATTGTGGCATCGCGGGGCATGGCTGAGTATTGGCTGTGGGACGAGGAAGGAATCAGGTGAGCGGATAATGAGTTACACCTGTGTGTGATTAATAGAAACCTAATTTATACAGTATGATTTGCACTGAATATGAATTAATGAATGTTCTCTTAGCATCCTGCTGTGTCTGTATGTGAAGTATGCATCAGTGAGATTATTTTTTATAATCGAAGGCATGGGACAACTTAATAGAATGAAAGCAGGACTGCTTTTTATTTCCTGTCTCAAGCATCTCCAATCCCATCCCACATGCCAGAATGTCACACTTATGTCAACAAAAATCTGTCCCTTAATTTAGGCATTATGTTCACCTGACCACAAAATTGAGGGAGTTCTCATTAGGGTACAAAGTGAAAATGCTGCATTATTGTGAATTGCCTTTCATGAAGATCTAACAGATGATTGGCAAAATTTGATCACGGGTGAAGCCCCTTCTGCTGTGATGTTTTATTTCATGTAGTGTTGCTCAGAGTGACCCTGAGCAATCTGCCACCATGTTTAACATCAACTTAATCAGTGAACCATCTCACAAACCCAAAACTGGATTTCTCACCAACAAGGTTACATTGTTCTTTCATGCAGTTGTATGTCTCTGATTTAGTGCTTGCATTGGCTGTGAACAGCAACTGGAAAACAAATTCAGTATTAATGATTGTTTACTGCCTATGATTTTAGTTTTTGTCATGAAATACAAAACAAGACATCTGGCACTCTGATAGTGTATAATTTTGTCAAAATCATTGTATTTGGGACTAGACAACAGAAACTCAGGGCCAGTCTTAAGTTACTACAGTAAAGAAAATACTCTTCCTGTAAATAACAGAAGGGAATGGAAGTCTAGCATCCCAAGGGGTATTTTGGTTTAGTTTGGTTTGTCATACTGGGGTAAACGTCAAAGGTTTTATGTAGTACCCTACAATAGAGGGTTTTCCCTTCAGAGAAAAAAAAAAAAAAACCATAACCACCCACTCTTGTGGAACCATTTTTGTAAGTATGGAATTTCCATAGCAGTGTTAGTAAATTTTCATGTACCATGTCTGAATTGGTTGCATGGTAGGGTTGGGTAAGATTTTCATGTCTGACAATTTACGGTTTGTATCTACATAAATATAACCTTTTAAAAGTCCCTGCAGAGGGAAAAACTGAGGAACCCTTAAGGATTCTAGATTTTACCCTTTTTTGTAAGTGAGAAGTTGCATTTTACCAGACCATTTGCTTGTAAAAGCATCCATCCATCCATATTTTATACTGCTTAATCCTTTTCAGGGTCACGGGGAAACCTGGAGCCTATCCCAGGGAGCATCGGGCATGAGGCGGGGTACACCCTGGACAGGGTGCCAATCCATCGCAGGGCACAATTATATACACATTCACACACCCATTCATACACTACGGACACCTTGGACATGCCAATCAGCCTACCATGCATGTCTCCCGACCCTGGAGGTGTGAGGCGAACGTGCTAACCACTAAGCCACTGTGCGCCCTTGTAAAAGCATTCATTTTGTAATTTTCTTTGATTTTTTTTTTTTTTTTTGTGTGTGTAGAACGCTAAAAAAAAGTACCTTTTAAATAAGGCTCCAAGTAAAATACCTTTTTATCAAGCTAGACACATTAACTATCAAAATAACTTCTAGAAGGTTGTCCTTTCAGAAATGGGCACAAGTAGAACCTCTTTAGAAAGCTACAACATAAAGAGTGTACAATCACTCTAACAGTGTAAAACAAAATTTCTGTCTACTTAATCAGACAGTGATATTTTGCTGTTGGATCATTACTCCTGGATTGCCTACTCTAAATTTCCCTTCAGTGTAAATGGGTGTGTGAACGTGCATACACGGTAGCTTATGATGGACTGTCATCCCATCCAGGGTGTATTACAGCCCAGTGTTCCCTAGATACACTCTGGATGGGATGACAGTCAACCCTGACCAGGATAGCACGGTAACTGAAGATAAAGGAACGAATGAATGATTTAGCATGTTGTACCTGTGTTGAGCTTTTGTTTTCATCTTTAATTCAGGGTCAGATATCTCCGGTAATTCATTACACAACAAATTTTCACTACCATCTAACTGATGCACTTCTGTGGACCTTAGGAACTAAATCTTTAAAAAATATATTGAATAAAAGAGTGAAAGACCTGTAAGACAGATTCGAATGGAGTTTGAAGAGAATGTTGAGTGTGGTAAAATCCAATCAGGATTAATGGAATTTTATAACGTGTGTAAATAATCCACAAACTGAAAATTCCATATCTGATACTTGAACTAGGTAACCTCAAAACTTTTCAAATACTTACAGGGCTGCTGTTGTGCTCTTGATGCCCAAATTTCTGAATTTTTGGAAAAAAAAATTATTTATTTTTTATTTATTTATTTTTAGGTATTATCGGAGTTTAATTGCTTGGAGATTTGATGAGATTTAAGAGATATTTAAAGATTAATAAATTAATCCGAACTCAATTACACATTCTGTTGCTGGGAAAGTTGATGTGGCCAACATGGCTTGTGTTGTGTTTATTAATTACATTGCCAGAACCTTCCTCTTAAATCCAGCCTGCTGTCTTCCTCAGGACAGGTTTTCACAGCACTTCTCATGACCCAAATCCGTCATATTTCTGGGTTACAGCGTTAAGAGTGCCGAGTCCCAGAGTGGTGCCTGCACTGCTGCCGTAGCTCCTGTTCACACTAGTGTAATTAACATCTCCACAAAATGAGACCACAGACAAGCTGCTTACACAATCTAGGAGGACATTGCATACAAGAGTCATGACATCATTCACGACTTGGCACTATGTTTAGGATACTGTGCCTAAAGGCACTGGACAAGCGCCAGCTGCAGATTGGCAAGGTTAGGTCTTGATGGGGTTTGCCCTTATGGGCTGGACAGGCTTTTCTATAAGCTACCTGCAGAGTCCTGCTATGTGCCTTCAGTTTCCAGAGCATTAGGTTTGATCCAGAAGCAGTTAGGAACATGTATCCACTGCTGTCTTGGTTCCATCAATCATCCCAGACAGTGGAGGGAAAGTGGGCTACCATGCACTACTGCTTCTAATGAATACAGTAACAGAATAAAGCAATGATGTACAGGAAAATAATGGATGTGCAACTGTGTACTTTTAGGAAGTTATTATGGATGGTTGACTGGTTGCTGAAAAGGTTCCAAAGACAATATTATATATGCTCATATACAGTCCCATCTGAAACTATTGGAACAGCAAGGCCAATTCATTTGGGTTTGAGATCAAAAGATGAATATGAGAAGAGAGTTTAGAATTTCAGCTTTTATTTCCTGGTATTTATGTGTAGATGTGTTAAACGACATAGAATATTGAATATTTTGTGTCAGACCACGCAATTTGTAGGCAAGCAAAAATATTGGAACACATGGCTGACCAGTGTTTCTTGTTACCCAGGTGTGTCTTGTTAGATTCATTGTTTAAACAATAAATAGCTCTGAACATCTACTATTGGTTTTATCTTTCAGTTTCACCTGTAAAGACTGCATTTTTTGTTAAAAAGGATACGCCAACATGAAGATCAGAGAGCTGTCTATGGGAGAAAAGCAAGCCATTTGGAAAATCAATCAGTTTGGGCATAGCCAATACAACAATTTGGAATGTCCTGAAAAAGAAAGAAACCACTGGTGTACTGAGCAACAGACAGCAAATGGGTTGGCCAAGGAAAACAATAGCAGCTGATGACAAACATTGTGTGAGCTATGAAGAAACCCCCCCCAAAAAAAAAAAAAAAAAATTCAGTCAGTGACATCAACAATCTCCAAATGGCAGGAGTGGGGAGATGTGTGTGTGTGTGTGTGTGTATATATATATATATATATATATATATATATATATATATATATATATATATATATATATATATATATATATATATATATATATATATATATATATATATATATATATATATATATATATATATATATATATAGCTATATAGCTATATAGCCCATTGCACAAGATGCAAACTACTCGTAAGCAGTACGAATCAGAAAGCCAGATTGGAATTCACAAAGACATACAGAGATCAGCCTCAAAAGTTCTGGAACCAAGATGGAAAGGCCAAAGTGTGGAGCAAGAAAGGATCTGCTCATCATCTAATACATACAAG
Source organism: Ictalurus punctatus (assembly GCF_001660625.3). Classification (NCBI taxonomy): domain Eukaryota; kingdom Metazoa; phylum Chordata; class Actinopteri; order Siluriformes; family Ictaluridae; genus Ictalurus; species Ictalurus punctatus. The sequence goes on along the minus strand of NC_030434.2, from coordinate 18,675,605 downwards.
CTCATCTGTGAAACATGATGGAGGTAGTGTCATGGCTCAGGCTTGTATGGCTGCTTCTGGAACAAGTTCACTAATCTTCATTGATGATGGAACTCATGATGGTAGCAGCATCCAAATTAATCGAGAGGAACTTTTTCATGCAGCAAGACAATGATCCAAAACACACTCAACTCAACAAAGGACTTCATCAGGGTAAAACTGGAAGGTTTTAGACTGGCCAAATTAATCAGCAGACCTTAACCCAATTGCGCAGCATTTCATCTCCTGAAGAGGAGACTGAAGGGAGAACAACCACCAGCCACCGAAACAAACAATTGAAAGAAGCTGTGGTAAAAGCATCATAAACAAAGAAACCAACAATTTGTTGATGTCAGTGAGTTGCAGGCTTGATGCAGTTATTGCAAGCAAGGTTTATGCAGTCAATCAAATTTATTTCAAGACATATCTGTTTCTATACTTTTGCTTGGCAAAAAATTGGGTGGTCTGATACAAAAAGTTTTGTTTTATGGTGTTTAACACATCTAGCTGTAAATATCAGGAAATAAAAGCTGAAAACCCTCGTTCCATATCCATCTTTTGATCTCAAACCCAAATATCTTTGGTGTATAGCACAAACTAATGCATTGGCCTTGCTGTTCCAATAGTTTCAGAGGGGACTGTAAATATGTACAAGTACACACTTTTTAAGGTTGCTTTAAACATTTAAGGTTTCTGAGTCTCCTAAAGGAAAACCCTCTGTTACAGGGTGCTGTGTAGAACCTTTTTTTTATAACCTTTAAAGGTTCTCACAGAGGGACACTGTAGAACTGAAGAACTCTTAAGAGTTCGAGATTTAACTGCTGGGATTAAATATGGGTTTTTATATTTTATCTGGACAGAAATATAATTGGAAAATATATACAGTATATAAGTAAGTGCTTTATTTCTGGTTTTATGGTTTTAATATAAATCATTTTCTTCCCCAATATGCATGTCTTTAAAAATACTTTCTGTACATTTTAATTTTGGCAAAAAAGCAAACAATCTTAATATACACTTTGATTAATCTAACAGTCAGATTATCTCCTCACGTCTACTAAAGTTAATAATATTACACACTTTACTGTAATACAGTGAGTTCAACATGTAGATATTACACATGATTTAGTTTTCACTATCTATGCTATTCTTCCGGATTTAACACAGTCACACATATTCAACTTTGTGAAAAATCCTCTCCCAGATGTTTATTTTTTTATTTTTTGTAGTTTTCTCCTGAGCCAGCTCTGCTAAATCTATGTTCATATTCTATAGATGAATCACATCATTTTGAATCTGACCTGCCAGGTAGTTCCTATGCCTATAATTAACCATCGAGTGGCCATTCGCATGATCACCTGCTATTGTGTTCAGAAAGCACACAGCTTGTAATAACTTGTAATAGCTGACTTGTATGACTTAATTAAAGACGCCACAAATCCCAAATGGAAACAATTAGTTTCGGATCCAGATTGCGTAATTCAGTTGAAAAATTACATCAACCGTTTTAATGGCTCAAAATATTCATTAGCCCCCCACCCCTAAGCAAATCAACATATCAGTCAATATATTTTCTTTTTGATTCCCCCCCCCCCCCAATCACGGTTCGATTACATCACATCTTAAACCTGTACACTTTAATTGAGCCGTTCAGTTGGTCAGCGAATGATCCACACACAACACAGTTTACTGTTTAAACATTTTACGTTGTCTTCATTAATTATGCTGACCATTATCACGGTTACAGTTCGGCTGCTCACCCATGCACTTGCTGCAATCTCCCACACAGGCAGCGAGAGCGCAGAATGACACAGTCACGCGCCCCTTCTGGTCTTAAAGGGAAATACTCCCAGTTCATTATAAGAGGTGACACGCAACAAAAGGGATCGTAGCAAACCGGATCAATCATTCAGTTATACATGGTTTCATGTATACTCGGACAGACAAATAAGGCTGTAGCTCAACTACACAGTACATTGATTATAACTGCCCATGTAAACGTAGTTAATGTAATTAACAAAGACAATGTATTCCTGACTCACTCACTGACTGACTGTCTCTCTCTAAATAAAATTTTGGCTGTACAGCCATTTTAGCCTTTTGTTGGTGTTGGATGGACAAAGTGGACTTTTTAATATCTTTATTTTGATATAATTTAAATCAGTCATATTAGATCAGTCTCTAAAACAAATTATGAGACAGGTATACCTTGAGCAAAAATAAGCTTTTTTCTATAGATTCATACCCATTGTGACTCTATAATATACATGACTAGAAAGATGTTTTGGTTGTTTTGGGGTTTTTTTTGGGTGGCAGGGGGGTGGAGTATGCCCAGACCCCCCTAAAAGAGGCTTAGCCCTATTCATAAATCTGTAGTGATGTCCCTGCTGCCTGTTCAAGTTTCAAGAGATTTACATAAGTTTAAACTAATTTCAGCCAGGCTTGCCACAGTTTTTACATAACAGTCTAATCACAGTCTGAGTTGATTGGGTTTATTGAAAAAGTGAACGCATTTAATTGTTAGACTCCATAAAATATATGTTTCCATAGAAATAGACATTGTCAGTAAGCCCAATGTTTATTCATAATTAGTCTCTTTATATAAATCAATCATGTTTTTGTCATTATTCTCAGTCCAAAGCTTTGTTTTATGAATTACATGAAATTATTTGTAACTATGAGTTGTACCTTAATTTGTAACTATTGGAACCCATAATATTTAATAATATGCATCAGAAGATGTTGATTATTTTTCTATAGCAGTGGTTTTAGCAGTAATTCAAATCACAGGTGTATATTAATTCATTCATTAATGCTCATTTACAGGACTTCGTATCGTGGATGGTCCATATAATCGAACAATAATAAACTGGCTAAAAATCATGTTTTTTTTAAACACAGAAAAACTTGTAATCATTGGTTTGCTGAAACATTCTGTATGGAGATGCTTTAACATTGACTATGTTCACTTGCACATCAAATTCCATCCATCCATCCATCCATTCTGTACGCTTATCCTTACTGGGTCACAGGGGACCTGGAGCCTATTCCAGGGAGCTTGGGGCACAAGGCGGGGAACACCCTGGACAGGTACATCAAATTCCATTAAAGTCTATATTCGGGTTGTAGCCATATTTCGAATACAAAGTTTATATGCTTACAGGCGTTCCTTTATACATGTATTCCTGTATACATGGTTGTTGTAAGTATGCTTGGGTTGCCATTCCTAAATGCCTAGCCCACACCTCAAACTAGGCCTGCCTTTTCAGTGTCATTCAATTCTGTCAGGACCTCTCACATTAGATCGCTAGACTATGGGTTTCTCTAAAAATGCCATGTGCACATTGCTAGTGATTAACCGGAGAATAATTAGACTTCATAAGACAACCTTTTTGTGTGTGGTCCTGGCAGAATACACAGAAATTGTCCTACCTGGTCATGTCTTCCCAGGAGGTGTGTACCAGTTTGCATTTCTCATCAGTTTTCCTCAGAAATGTGTCCCGGTGATACATAATCCACAGACTATTAGCTTCAAAGACTTTTGCTTGACAGACAAATTGGGTTAAATGTCAGAATAAAAAAAAAAATTATTCTGAGGACTGTTCTCATTTGCACTTGTATGCTCATGTCTCCGTGGCATTTTCAGGTGACTTTTGACAAGACCTTCGAATCCATCCCCCTGCTTCTGATTTGAATGTTAGGTCTATGCAAAAGTCATATATACAAAATTTTCTCCCAAATAAGAACTACAGGCCAGTAAAAAAAAAAAAAAAAAGAAAGACCTAATTAGAGCGGAGTTTAGTGGCTTCTCAATCCAGCACAGCTGCTTCCTGAAATGGTAGGCGATTAGCTGATGAGCTGAACCAAGTGTGTTAAATCAGGGAAAACAAACAACTGCAAAAGGACAGGGCTCAGAAATGAATAAAAATGCAGCCCCTTGTAGCAGCCATAAAATTATCTCACAGTGACATTGTAATCACAGAGCAAGATTATTAGGTAGATTGTTAGGTAGTGTTTAATCATGTTTATTTATGTTATAACTAAAGCATGGAAGGTGGTAGAGCAGGTTGTCCACTAATCGTAGGGTTGGCGGTTCGATTCCACAAAGTGGAGTCACAAAAATTCCACTGCCAAAGTGTCCTTGGGCAAGACACTGAACCCCAAGTTGCTCCCGATGGCAAGTTAGTGCCTTGCATGATAGCTCTGCTGCCATTGGTGTGTGTGTGAATGCGTGAATGAGAACCAGTGTAAAGTGCTTTGTATAAAAGCGCTATATAAGTGCATTTACCATTTACCAATTCAGAGAGCTAAAGTTTTACCACTTACAGCAAACACATGCTGGAATAAATAATATGGGAAGCAGCTGGTGTGTGGCCCATGATAAGCATTGGAAAATGATCCTGATATTCCTATGAGCCTTCCTTTACTCAATGTGAGTCAGTGCAGAATAAATAACTGTTAAAATGAAAGTGTATTTCTATCATGTGACGCATCTCTTGCACCCATTGATAAAAGGGCCTTCTTGAATCTCACTACTAGAAAACAATACAACAAAAAACAGGTTTTTGTCCAGGTTTGTAGTGAAGAAGTAGGTTTAAGAACCAGAAAAAAACTCCTACGGTACTTCTTACTAACTCACAAAATAAAAGTTTCCCTTTAGTATGTTGCTATGTTAACCCTTGTGCGTCCTTATGGACATTTTTTGTCTTTTTCATTTTTAAATTTTTTTCAAAATCATTTTGTCTGTGCTAATGCAAACAGCATAAATTTAGCAAAAGGGGTGCATTTTTATTGGAATTTTAATATTTCACCCTCATTTGCTTTCATTAATCTATTTTAAACTAGGTACACAAAACAGTTACATTCAGGAACTTAAGGACAAAAATGTCCCCATTGAAACTCATTCAAACTGCAATATTTAATCCCCGTGAAGTTTAAGCATAAAATCATGCATTCTGTGTTAATAGGCTATTATTTTGTTGTTCAGAAATTGAGATTTTAAAAAATTGTCTGAAATGTGTAGTATTTTCTCAGGTTTAGCCTGTGGGGAAAATCCATGCTTTCTCTTTTTTCTGATTCTGCTGTATTATACAGCACTGCAGACCAACTGAATAAATGATGCAGATATTAGTGTGTGTGTGTTTGTATGGATATCAGAGTTGTGGTCTGTATGTGTGTCCTGAAAATTTTATGTGTGTGAACAGTTTGAAAGAAAGAAATGATATAGTACTGTAAATCACAAATCCCACCCCATGTATGAGTCAAAGTAGGTTATTGAGCTTTGAAGATTTTTGCATTATGTAAAGAAACCATAATTTAAAGTGTTAAAATTCTGAAAATGAATGAATGTTAGGTAATTATGATCAGAACTGATGCTGGTAAAAAAAAAAATCAAAGTCTGTGAAAGTGTAAAAAATATTAATATATATTAATATAATATTTCTATGACTGTTTTTTGACATGGACATTTTTGTCCTTTATGGACCTGACACTGCATAAAAAATATGAATGCATCAAAATGAATGTTGTTGTTAATCACTGATATATGAAAGACTGTAATAATTAAAGAAAAAAAATTATACTTAGCATTTAGTATATGGAAAATAATTACTATTACCATCTGTGGCATTATGTAAACAAACCAGCATTTAAAGGGTTACAATTCTGAAAATGAATGAATGTCTGGTGATTATGATCAGATCTGTTGCTGGTAAAAAAAAAAAAAATCAATGTCAATGAAAATGGAAAAAAAAAAATTATATAAAAATATAATATTTTTGACAGTTTTTGGACATGGACAGTTTTGTCCTCTATGGACCTATGTGTAACTTTTTTTAATTGATGCACAAGGGTTAAAACTCATTGCTGTCACTACACTCTACACTACACCTGTGCCACCATTTGTTCATTTACTTTTGCTGCTGTGAACTGTTTGGGGGGAAAAGCTAAAAACAGGGAAATTCACTTATATAGTCGTCTTGTATGCAAAGGTAAAATCCCAATAATGATTAAAATGCTTGATGCAAAATTTAAACCAACACATGTCTAGGTGTACAAAATTAAAAAGTCAAAATAAAATAAAATACAAATAAAAATAAGCTGTCTGCAAGTTTACCCAGAAGGCTTAAACATTTAAAGAAATCAAAGGGAAAAGCTATCCCATATTAAGTTACTGTGTCTATTTGTTTCATTCTTGCTAATTTCGTGACCAATGATTTGTTGTTAAGGCCATTAAAAGCTTAATATTTTTGCCATTTTGGGCTTCGCCCTCCCCATCACTGTACAGTTTCTCAAATGCTTCTGAATCTCACCACCTGCTGCACTATACACATCATCCGAAGTGTAATCGGTGGATGGTTTGTACTAGGGAGATTTATCAGCATGCATGGATGAAAAACAACCTTTTCACAATCAGGAGCAGTCATGAAAAGCTCTATTGGAAACACTGAGGAAAACGGACAAAATAAAGTGCAATATATAGCTGTCATATCTCTCCTATTTATTACATTCCCTGCATGACTAAATACTCTATGTCGAGAGAATATGAAGTCATTTTCCAGACTGGAAGAATATCTTTTAAAGTGTGATTTGAGGATAGAACACCACATCTGTCCACAACATAATGCAATTCAGCGTTTTGCACCATTGTGTTCGTTAAATTTAACAGTTCTTATTCCATCATGGTTTATTATTCAAATGAACTAAACTTTAAAGCAAATATAATGTAAATAGGACATCCTGATCCTCCATATTAACCAGTTAATTTCCTACAGGATCAGTTTGTAAAACGCTCCTGAATTTCAGTACTTGAAAGTGTAGCATGTCCATTTGTATGCATCGTACATAAGGATGTGTATGATAAAGCAATCTGAGTGTATGATACAGTACAGAAAGCAAGGAGATATTCAAATGTCAACAAGCAATTCATTTGGAGAACCTGTAATTAAAACTGCACACACATCTGTGTAGGTGACAAAGACGTCTCTCAAATAAGGAGAGGATCGTGAATGTCATGCGAGTGAGGAATATAAAAAGAACTAGAGTCTAGTGACATTTTAATATTCGACACCATTTCTGTTTTATCTCACTTTGCAAGTTTGATACATAAGTATGAATACTAAGCGTTAAAGTCACTGTGTATTATTCAATTATTCATTTTAAAGCACATTATTCAGTGACTACTATCAGGGGTGGAAAATTACTAGCTCATGTGCCTGGGACTAGCGGATTACATGTCTGGGCTATTAGTTTTTTATTCATAGTTCGCTGGCAGTCACCACCATATTTAAATTTTTTTCGTTCAACTCCCAGAAAAAAGCAGACAACCTGTTTTTATATATATATATAATTTGGTACAAATTCCCCTCTCAGCATGTGGCGCTTGTGTCTTTTGTATTGAGCTCACACCATGTGTGTTTGTTTTGTTTTGACCTGTGCCTTTGTTTTGGTTCTAGTCTTGAACTGGTGATTTATCTGATTGTGTCCACTTATTCTTGATTAGTTTGCCTAGTTACTGCCCACGAATACATGAAAATTATCGACTGCGATATTGACGTTTAAAGTTCGTCCTCTGTTCATAGAAAATTCTGCTGCAAATCAAGGGCTTCCTAAACTTTCAGCCAGTCACCATAGAGTGGCGCAGGGATGACGTCATTTTATAATGCCAAAACCTGGAAACGAGTTAGCATTTTAGCCCTTCCGGTTCCATCCCAACGTCAATGGGTTTTTTTTAATGGGATTTTGGTTAAAAGCCTGAAACAAGGTCTGTGGTGAACACAAAATATTTTCCTGTTTTATTCTACAACATAAAATACGCCAGTAAAACTCCACTCATGATTTTTTAAAAGCTTTTACGTGTATTGGAAAAGGCGGTTGCTAACCTTCACGTAATGAGGGTTTAGGACAGATGCAAGTGCAGATAATGATAATGATAATGAGTCTTTATTGGTCATATATACATATGCACAGTGAAATTCTTTTCTTTCCATACCCCAGCATGTCAGGAAGTTGCGGTCAGAGCACAGGGGCAGCCATGATACAAACCCTGGAGCAGAGAGGAAACAGGGCCTTGCTCAAGGGCCCAGCAGTGGCAGCTTGACAGCGCTGGGGCTTGAACCCCCTAATGCAAAGCCACCAGTGCCCCTAAGATAGGAGCTTTATTGAAGAGAGGCGGACAAATCCAAAACGTCAGACAATAGCGTGGTCAAAAACAAGCAAAAGGTCAGGCGATCAGCAAACGGGCATAAACAAGACTAAACAAGAATCAAGCAATGAGGTCGAGAACAGGATCAAAACTATGAGATGTGAAACTATGAACAAAATCTTGGTACATGGTAAACTCACGCAATACTTTGCACCGAACAATGAGACACGAGGGGTTTAAATGGCGAACGTAATTAAAGGTGAACATAAAACAGCTGAGACTAATGATGACACATAAGGGAACAACCTGTGACAATACAGGGGCGGAGACAGGACAGAAATCATAACAAATGCTCATGTAGATAGTAAACAAAGTCAGTGTCACTAAAAGAGCGCACTTTGAGCTCCAGTGCTTGCGTGAGGGAAAATCATGACACTAACAAGTTGCTAAATGGGACTACAGAGGTTGTTGGGGACATTAAACGTCATCATGCCGAACACACGGCAAAAAAGCTTTCCAGATAAACTGGTTCAGGTGTGCTGTGCACAATTTCTAAAAAAAAATGTGAATGAAGATTCATCCACCGAGTAAATCCGTATTATGGTAAATGTTTTTAATCATATTTGGAAAAGTTGTCGGAAGCTTGGTGATGGTCACATTGAAGTCGAGCGACCGTGGCGTAGTTCGTTTAAAGCATATGGTTAGTTTTTATTTCTGGCAATTGTATTCAAACGTCATAAAAGTTGTGTTCATTTGTGAAAATGATCTTGATGGACAAAACGTGTTAGTGTTGTAAACTTTTGTTGATCGCAGAGTTTATTTTTTGCAATAATCCAAAAGCCTATAGAAAAATCGTATTGGGTTTTGTCGAGGGAACCGATGTGATGCTAACTTCCGTGTTCTGGTACAAAATGACGTCATCCCTGCACCACTTGTTGGGTGATTTGGCTGCGTCTCTCCTCCTGTAAACACTGTTATTGCCTTTCCTGCATAGGCTTGAATTGTTTTCATTTGGTTGCATATTGTTATATTTGATTGCATATTTTCATTTGGTTGATGGCATTTTTATTTTTACTCATCCTATATTTTGGGTACAATTTTATTTATATTTTGCTTCTACGAGATGATTCACGTTTAGGACCAGTCTAATTTGATGCAGAGATTTGTACATTAGCAGGAATGTAGCACAACATGGAGGTGAAAGCAGCGGTCTGTTTATTTAACTGTGAAAGTGCAATAAAAATATGTTGTCTCTAAAATCAATGAATATTCGTGATAAATAATCGTGATCTCAGTATTGATCAAAAATAATCGTGATTATCATTTTGGCCATAATTGTGCAGCCCTAATTGTAAGTGTGCATTTCTAAACCGTATTTCATTCTCCTGTCTCTTCTGGCTTTCTGACTCGTATTTGTTTCTGTGTTATGATTATGGTCATTCTGGTTTGTTTCTGTCTGCCTCTGTTTTGACCCCAATAATGGATTTACATGATAATTGGATTGGTCGGATTCACCCTAATAAAACACACACTGAGTATGCACACTTCTGTCTTGTATGTGTTTCACGGTGATGTGATGCACCATCTACCTGTAACTGAAGTGCTCACTACTCCCTTCCAAATCCCATTGCACTACACACATCTGCCAAATCTGAATTGAATTGCACTGATCAGAATTAGGAACAAGAAGCCATCGTATAACTGTGCTTAGTAGACACGGTCACCTTGCAGTTGTTCAGAAAAAAATGAAATGGTTATACACACATGCATAATATCTTTTAATGTGCCATGTAGGGAGAAAACCACATATCATAGGCTAAACTTTGGGTAATGACTTGCTGACCATGGCTGAATCGTCCCTTACACTGAAATTCATATATTGGTTTGTGTCTGTATTAATGCTATTAACTAGCTAACTAGCTCACCATATGTAATTAAATTACATTAGCTACAACTGGGCAGCAGATTGGAGCGTTCACTGCCCAGTAGGCTAGATCCTAAATTTGATTTGTCCACTTCTGACTATTTATTATTCTAAACTCCTAGGAAATTTGTGTAGTATGGGAGGAGTTTAAAGGGTTAATTGCTGTTGGTGTCCTTTATTCAATAAGCTGCAGCATCTTTTTGCTTTTTGTATTGGAAAAGCAGATAGGGCAAATACAAGCTCCCAGGAACGCTCTGTTACACACATTACCTTGGGTTTGCTTTTTCCGAGCTCTCTGTGAGTCTTCCTGCAATCTCCCCTGAGTTTACCTTTCACTTCCATGAGCTCCTGCTATCTTCTCTTCCGTATCTCTTTTAGCTTTTTGGGAAGCAATGATTTCACCGGCTTCCTGAGTCAAGACTTTGTTTGTAGAAAAAGAGCAAGAGCATATAAAATAACTTCCAATCCATGCTCATGTTTTCTGCAATGAACAAAAGGCTGGATAAGTAAAAGCATCTACTGTGCTTTTTACAAACAGCCTCTCTTCCATACTTTCTCTTCACCACTGCACATTGAGCTTTTTCATTTAGAAACTTTACAGAAACCAGCAGATTGGTGCAAGTATACAACAGTAGACCCTTAGACTCTTGCCAGAATAATAATACTCTGGTGTTCAGTAATACAAGTGTAAGATGGGAGAACATACCAGGCATGATATACTCTAAACATAGCAACAGTAACAGATCCAGAATAATTTAAGAGAAGGTGTGGTGCTAAAGTAGAAAGAGGCAGCTGCATAAACATACAACACAACATAAACAGTTGTTTTGAAGAAATAATGTACAAACAGTTCCAAACCTGTAAACAGAAAAAAAAAAAAATGTCCTGACCAGTCAGTGTGCTTTTTAATGAGAGCATATGTCACACACCCCAGTGCACTGCTCTGTGGAGGAATCCGTTTCCATGCAACTAAGCAATACATTTATAAGCACCATCCAGAATGTGACAGATAGCTACATAAATACATTTAAGCAGATTTGAATTTCTTCTTGCTAATGATATCCTTTATCAGATCACTTAGTCTGTACATTGTTGAGTAGGCATTTTGTGGATAAAGTGTCAAAATACAGGTTGCCCACAGGATTTTTCATTATTATGACTGCAACCCACGGCACCCTGATTGGTTAAATATGCTTTTCCTCTGGATTTACTAAGGAATAAAACACATTGGGATGTGCTGTTATAGGAAAATAATCCACCACCGGGTGATGTGATGCAGCCTGAAGAAAAGCAGCATGTCTTGAAGTGTTTTATTTCTCATATAGCATAGCAATTTGCCAGTTATTATATTTTATTATAGAACAACATGTTATACTTGCATTTAATGTTGTGCACTTCCTGAGAAACAAGTTAACAGCTGTCATCACTTACGTTATAGCAGCTATAAACAGTCATTCTCTCACCAGAAAGTCTTTCCTGTGGTGGAAAACATACTGAAAATTACAAAGTGCTTACACTGGAGACTCTTCCCATATTAAATTAGCATTTACTTGCAGAAAACCTAATCATATAAATCATTATACATTTTTCTTTATACATTTATGATATACTGTCACGTCCCGAGACGTAAGGGAGATAGGACGGATGCAAAATCCAAATCGTGATCCAAAAACGTAATCCAGAAACATGCAAAGGTCAGGCGATCGGCAAACAGGCATAAACGGGGCAAAGCAGGAATCAAGGTCGTGGTCACAGAAAACAGGGTCAAGAAACAAAACAAGAAACATAGACTATGACTACGAACTGGGAGCGGAAAAACCAGGTCAACTTAACGGACTAATCTAAAGTTTAACTTAACTAAATCTAACAAGGCACATAACATGGACAATGACTTTCTCTAACGAATGCATCTATCTAACGTATCGTATCTAATCTAAACTAATACTCCGCGCCATGTGATGGGAGGTGTGCGGTATATATACAAACATAATCAGCGTGTTAACAGGGAGGAGACATAACAGAAACATAACAAATGCACGTGTCCATAGTAAACAATGTCACTGTTGTTGACATTCGTAGAGCAAGCGCTCGCGCACCTTGCTTGTGCACGCACGTGCGTGCCCTCATGCTTTCCAGCGCGCTGCCTAAAGAGGAAACCGTGACATACACCATATTAATGATTATACTTTTTTTTTTTTTTTTTTTTTTACAAATCTGATTATTATTAGTCATAATTGTGTGGAACATACACCATACAAATCTCTGAGTAAGTTCTTACAGTAGAAACGATAATATACAGTATTAGAAAAGGACTACATTAATATAAACTCATGATTTGAATTACAGCTTGAACAACTCTCGGAGCTGCTGTTATAGAAAATTAATCTACTCCTCCTGACCAGTAAGAATAGACAATTCAACAGTACTATGGTATTAAAAAAACATAATAACAGATATGGGATTTATTTAAAAGAAATGAATGTTTGCACTTGATGTGTTATTGTTTATTGGAAATTGCATCAGCTGGCATAAAGACATAATTTCACATTTTTATAATATTTCTTTGAACACATACAATGCAATCATGTCATATTTATGCGTATTTTCTTTGGCCCTTAAGTAATGTGTAATTCATTTCATTATTTATATTTTTTATTAATATATGAGTGACAAATCAATGATATTTTAACCACATAGTTATATATATTTCCTGTTGTCCTAAGTAAAGTGAGTTTCAGTTGACTCATTTTAATGTCTGTGATACTATAATAACAAAATTTTAATGATAGTGTGTATTTTCTTTTACACCAAACCTGTAAACATCTCTCAAGTATTAAAATGATGAGTCATTGCTAACAGTAACAGACTGATGAGACATAGTGGCAACAACAAACCTCATATACTGCATGAAAGCATAATTAAATACATTTTATTAACACCAGAAATGCATTGAGTTGTCATCCATCCATCTATCCATCCATTTTCTGTACCGCTTATCCTTCAGGGTCACGGGGAACCTGGAGCCTATCCCAGGGAGCATCAGGCACAAAGCGGGGTACACCTTGTGTACACATTTACACACCCATTCATACACTATGAATGCTTTGGACATGCCAGTCAGCCTACCATGCATGTCTTTGGACTGGGGGAGGAAACCAGAGTACCCGGGTGAGACCCTCATAGCATGGAGAGAAAATGCATACTCCGCACACACAGGGCAGCGGCGGGAATCGAACCCCCAACCCTGGCGGTGTGAGTCAAACGTGCTAACCAGCAGTTGTCATAGCTTTCTGATAAAAAGTCAGCCTCAAAAGCGTCATATTTTAACCTAATGTCAGCCACACTTTGTCAGAATTGGCAAAAGCTTTATTTGTGACAGTGTGTTGGACAAGCCTTAATGAAATTGTTAGTTCATGCCAGCTGTCATAAAAGGCTTATGACAATGCTATGTTGCCTTAGGAACATCATTCTTATTTCACTTTTTAATCAAATGAGAGGGTAGCTGAAAAATACCAGTGTAGAAGGAGTCGCTGATCATTTTTCCACTATTAAAAAAAAATCCCCTTTGTAATTTGAAAAGATTAATACCATTAGTCCTATATGACATGCATTTGAATAATTCTTAAAATCTGTAATTTTTTTGCCATTCCATAAGATTGTACAATTATAAATAAAGAAAAATCTTCAGCATGCATAAATATGCTCAAATGAGCATATTTCTTCTCTGAGCTGTGGAAAAACCATGATAACAAGCATCATCAAAACACTGGGAACCTAATTTAATAACCATATAAATAAACAAATATTTGAAATTTCTTCTTTAGGACTGTTAGCGAAGGTGTGCTGTAATTTATGATTAAAGTAGTAGAGTGACATTTTGCTCTGGTCTCATGAGGTCAGTGTGAGACAGCAGCACATCTTGTGTGTTCCTCTTGCTCGTCTCTGGCTCCTGGTCATGTACTACAGACATATGGACACCATCTGCTCCAACCTGGGTATGCTGAGGCAAGCAGGCGAGTCTCGAATAGGGGTCTCTGGGCCACTTTAACCCTTCAGAGCCTTCATCCAGTGAGGTGGGACAAGCAGGGATTTATCTTGAACATGAAACAAGACATTCCTCCTCACATATCACTCATAGCTCCGCAGAGAGTCACAGAGGTTCTTTTTATATTGGAAATGAATCCTGTCATACAGGCTCAAGAGGAATTATAGTGGATGTTGACAAATTGATATGTGGTAACAGAAAATTTAGGCTTGTTAATAAATGTCACTTATTTCACAACACTAAATTTAATGTGTATTTAATTCCATTTGCATATCATTCAAATTAATACAGGTTCCTTTTGATGTGTTTTCTATGCTGTTAGTAAAAAGGTTTAAGAGTTCTTTGGTTGTCTCTAAATGCTTAAATCCTGAATGGTTCTATGACAGAGGGTTTCCATTTTGGAGGAGTTCCAAGTAGAGCCCTTTCAGGAATCTAACTATCCACCAAGCCCTGAACAGCTGTTTTTTTTTTAGCCTATTTTCTAAGATTTGGGGGCTTCAAGCTTGGGCTCTCCTGGCACTAATGCTTAATGGTGATAAAGTAACTTGTGTTTTTGTCGGCCACTCGGGAGCCCAATCTATTCCCCCTAAGAATGTAGATTTGTATTTGCATTTGTGCTTCTGTGGCAGCATTTCATAGCAATTCCAGTTATATTGTTAGATGGGTTAGATTGAAGAATATGTCTGTTGTTTTTGGAGAATTAGAGATGTGAACCAAAGAAGTAGAATAAAAACAAAGTGATAAACAGCTTGCAGTGGAATAGAACATCTTGTTTCTCCTTACTGACTGACTGATTTGAAAGGTTTGCTTGTTATTTTGTTTTGCTCTCATTTTCCCCTGTCTTTCTTTATAATGCTTTAAAATCTTTACAAGGCTTGATTGATACATTCGTGTTCATAATAGATTATTATTTCATAATACTATTTGATTATTTAGGTTACACATTGGAATATGGTCTGATTTCTGTGGGGTTAGTCATTTAATGTGAAATGACATACGGTGTGCTTATATTTGAACCTGAGAATTTGTGACCTTTTTTTCAGTGTTTGGACAATTTAGGAAGCATATGTGTATCTGTTTGGTGCGAGGTCCTACAAAGCATTGTGTTGAGTAAATTCTGAGGATTGTTAAATTTTATCGGAAGTATATCTATCCTTGCTTCATTTTCTGCCGTACTCTTGGATTATTTCTTTGGATCTTTTGCCAAAAGATTGCCTGTTTTTACTGTGTCCTCTCTACTGGTTTGATTTTTGGATTATTTTACTCTGTTTGCCCTAATCTTTATTAAGTACGTTTTGCACATGGATCCTCACGCTGTCTGTGTCTGACATATTACAGTAGTACTCGAGTCCTGTCATGATTTCAATGACTGACTTGGACTGGTGTCAGTATTATTTCCACTTGTACTCAGACTTGTTTCAGTCTTGGGCATTGATCTTGCTAAATATATCCCTGGTCTTGGCCGAGAGTTTGTAAAAATAATAATTAAAAAAAAAATTATTAATTAATGTTTGTGTTGTCTTCTCTTTTTGTATTCAGAGTGTTTCACAAGAAGTCATTCATATCATTAGCAAGAATTAAGTAAATTAGTTGAAGTTCGAGGCTTGGCGGTTTTCACACTTGACCTTGATTTGGTCTCACTTTCATTTGGACTTGAGCCCCTTAAGACTTGTCATAGTCTTGACTTGATCTTCTTGGACCTGTCTTGGACTTGACAATGGTGGCCTTCACCACAGCCTTAGTGATAAAATTTTCCTTGTGTTTTTTTTAATATTAATGTCAGCAGTTAGCCTCTCTAATCTGATATCAGTGCAGCACATAATTCATATTTGAAGGTAACGGGTGCCTTTTACGATATGAAATGATTTTCTGCTCACTAACATTATACCATTATGCCTGCCAATTGCTTGTGTTCAAACCTGAAATATATAGAAGGTTAAAATTGGCAGTTACTGGATGTATGTATCACTGACTCCAGTTAGCGCTTGAACTTGGAAATCTCAGCTACCTCTCAATAGCAGCTGACTCCTGTAGGGGTCTGGAGTCCAAAACTGCCTCCATAAAACAAGCTTTATCTCTGTTCAAAGCACTCATACTGGTATACTTGATTTCTGTTCTATTGTATTTGTGAAACGTTTAGAGAGTCTAATGTTTTGGGAGGCCTCTTGTGTTGCATAAATCAAGGAATTCCACACTGTTCTGAATCATAGATTGAAGAGTATGGGTACAGTGTAGAGAATAAAAGTCAATTGTGTGACTGATCAGCTGCTGTATCATTGCCCAGCCTGCCTGTAGAGTGTGTTGATAATGACTCATCCTCGTTGAGCACAGATGGAGCATGAGGCCATGCAGCAGAGCATCACGGGTCTGTCTTTGACACTGTCCACAGTTTTATCTGTTATAAGCGTGCAGCTGGGTTAGTGTGGGGTGCCAATGACTGCGATTGCATAATTCACAATTCTTGTAGTATGACACTTCTGTAGGGAATCAAACCCAAAACCCTGGAGGTTTGAGGCAAACGTGATAAACACTAAACCACTATGCCCCCACTAATGGAGATTCATAGTACATTATTGTTAGATTGTTATGGGTTATCACTGCCATTGGTCAGATTTCTATAGGTTTTCTACTTATAGATTAGTTATTAATGTGAAATATACCAGGCGATGTTTTTCTAATCTTCCGCTCTCCAGTTTAAGTCAACCTGTGCCGACTGAAGCCTCAGATGCCTGTTCTTGGCTGACAGGAGTCGAACCCAGTGTGGTCTTCTTTTGTGCGGCCCACTAACCTCAAGTTTGGCATGTTGTACATTCTGAGATGCTTTTCTCCTCACCATGGTTGTAAAGATTAGTTATTCAAATTACTGTAGGCTTTCTGTCAACTGCAACCATTCTGATCATTTTCCTCTGACCTATCTCATCAACAAGGTGTCTCCACCAACAGAAATCTACCCATTAGAAGTTTGGATGTTTTTTGCCCACTCCAATTTGCGTAAACTGTTGTGTGTGAAAATCTCAGGAGATCTGAGATTTTCTGACCTACTCAAATTTTACACAATATGAGTTCATATAAACTTTGCAATCAGGTTTCAATTGATAATCATTATCATTTGCATAATTGACTTAAAGTATCTTCAGTGGTAGGTTAGTGGGTTAACATGGTCGGCACATATAAATATACTGTCTTGATTTCCTATTAATGCATCATAGCATCTCATGACAGCCCCATAAATTTCCTATAGTGAGGGTTCCTAAAGGAATCCCAAGGGAATTTGCCATAAGGGAAGGGAATACCTGCAAACCAGAAAGGTTGTTCCATATCCACACTTCTGAAACGCAGAAGCCACATTTTTTAACATAAAAGGAGGATTCCCTTTTATTAGCGTCAATGCATCACCCGATTAACCTTCCTGCGACTAAGATAAGAGACCCAGTTTCTCGTCCAAGCACTACCAGACTACAAAACAGGCTCTGCCCTCACACAAAAAAAGCCTGCTGTAGGTTAATGTGGACATGAAATTGAAAACCTTCCCTGGAAAATGAAATGTCACTCACTGATTCGTAGCAAGCATCTCTGTACTGCAGTAATAAAGCAGCCTTCTCCCTCAGAGCCATCTTGTTCATCAGACACAAGCATTGAGCTGCTTCAAATGGAAATGGTGTATGGTTCAGTGTCATCATATCGTTCAAACTAACCCAGCCTGCCCAGTCAGTTGCTGATGGTGGTGACACTGAAAGATGTCACAGAAATTTTATTGAGAAGGGAAGCTTTGGCTCAGGGTGCAGTCAAGGTTAAAATACCATGGCCTGCAAATAAAAATTGACAAAAACAGCTGCTTTAATAATCTTAAGGAACTACGTTAACTACATTAGTCATTGCTAAGTGAAATTTTAACATGAACAAATAGTGCCTTTTAATTGCCACTAATTGATCTCACTGCATCTGCAGTGTACTTTGCAGGGTGCTGCACTAAAGATTCCTTCTGGGGTCTTACTTCCTTTAAACAATGCATAATAGCAATACAGAGTCTGTTAGTACTGGATGTAGGAATGGATTACATTGTTGTCATGGTGAAGAAAATCTTGGGCACTTAGACATGTGATGTAATAATTGAACGTGTTCACACTGGAGGCGTAGCCTGACTGTTTGGTTGGACAGCTTGGAGTTATGTGATTTCACACTGTAATAAATGAATTGTGTTCTTTATGGTTTAAAATGTTGCATGCTTGAAGAATTTAATATACTTGTTTATAAATGCATGTTTTATAGGTTTAAAAAAAAAAAGAAGAAGAAGCAACCCATTGCAGGTAGTTTTTAGATTCGTTGTTTAATATGTTTGATATTTGAGGTCTATTTTCTGGTTAAGGCTGGTGTGCTGTTTTGGTTGGGTGCAAGCCGTTTTATCCAATTTGTCTGTTGCATTTGCTACACGCTGAACACTGAGACTGGAGGAGAACCTGGAGGAAACCCACACACATGTCGAGAACATCACACAAACTTCACACAAGCTCAGCTTCAATCTGGGGACCCCGGAGCTGTGAGGCAACAATGCTACCTACTGCACCACCATGACACCCTAATGATAGCATATCACTGTATTTGTCATTATAAATGAACATGCTGTGCTAGTATGAATGGAGTGGCACAAAAGGGGGTGTGACATTAAAAATCCATCAGCACAGTGGAATTTTTTTAACCCATTTTGGTCCAAAATTGTGGACTTTATTGCCTCCCAAGTCTACCTCTTAGCCCAGACAAAGGGTTAAAATGGTATTTCAAGCACAGTCTTTTCTTAGAACATGGTTTTGTCGCCACAGTTCATATTACCCAAATGCTGATGCAAAAGACAGTAACAAAATTGGACAATTCAAATCTAAATGCATTACCAGATAAGAAGAAATAACCCAAAAGATAATTGGCACATAGTGAGTGCAGAAAAAAGTGTCTGAAGTGGTAGGACTTTAATCTGTTTTGGAAAGAATGGAAATATTGGGGCTCTCTGGATAAAAGGGGAAAGCTTGTTCTACCATTGAGGAGT